>NW_005872630.1:55997-63921 GCF_000147115.1 Myotis lucifugus | reverse complement strand
CTTGTGACTTCTGTCCGACAGCTCAGTGGCCTGGCGGTGTTTTCGTGGAAATCTATGCACCAAACTCCAGAGAGGACTTGACATTTAGCCCCCAGAAGAGGACAGCACGGGGGGCTCGAGGCTCACCACGGAGACCTGGGGGTGCCCCCCAAATCCTCCCTGGGGGCCCACCGCCCCTCTTAAGGGAATGTCATTCAAGCATTTCCGGTTACTTCTTGTGGTTTATAAATTCTCCAGATCTAGGCCCCAGGGGACATGGCCGTGTGCCCCTGGCCCAGGTGTGTGTCCCTCCACCCTGAGCCAGGCCTGGGACTCAGGTGGTTGATGAGTCAGCAGTGAGTACAGTTACTTGGTTCTGTTTCCATGGCATCCAGGTGAACGCGTACCCTGACTTCCTTCCTGGTCTGAGTGCACACTGGGCTGTTTCCATCCACCGTAAACCTGGTGCTTGTGGGATTGATGTCGGTGTCATATCTCTAAAAGCAGGTGTTCTGTGTGGGCACGGGAGCTCACCGTGGATCTCCCAGCTGGGGCATGGCCCCCTCCAGTGTGGCAGGGAGCTCACTGTGGATCTCCCAGCTGGGGCATGGCCCCCTCCAGTGTGGCAGGGAGCTCACTGTGGATCTCCCAGCTGGGGCATGGCCCCCTCCAGTGTGGCAGGGAGCTCACCGTGGATCTCCCAGCTGGATGCCCCCCACCCCCTATGCCACATGCACAGCCCCCTTCCATGGGTCTCTTCCCTCAGTGCCCATGGCTGGAGGCCCCAGCGCCTCCTCTGAGGTCCATCTTGTCTGAAATGGAGAATCTCACTTTGCTCGCTGCTTCAGGAAAGCGTTGGGAGGGTCAGGTGAGAAACCAAGAGCCAGGAGAGCGCCCCTCGGAACCAGTCCTCCTTCCCTGGGCACGCGGAGGCCCCTGCTGTGGGGAAGCTGAGAGCTGCCCCTGTGGAGCCCGCGCCTACAGGCAGCGGACGGTCCCGAGACTGGTTCCTGCCGCATCCAGCCCCCCGCTCCTGAGCTGAGCTACATTCTGTTCACATTGGACTGTCTTGTATTTATTTTTTCCTGTCTTCTTTATTATCATCCCGCGGAGTTAGAAGTTAGAGTGGTAAGACTTCATTTTGAAAATTAGAATTAAGATGGGGAAGACTAAGAAAATTTTACAGAAAACCGTGTACACATTTATTTTAATAAAGTCAAAGAAAGGGAAATCTCCCCGGCTTTCGGGCTGTGATTTTCTGGGAAGTCGGTGAAAGTATAAATTAGTATCGTGGAACCATGTGCTTATAAAGCCGTGTGCGCACCCCTGTGAGAGCAGGAAGCGTGGCTGCCCTCATCGCGTGGCATGCCCTGGCGCTCACTGTGGGAATTGTTATTCTGATGATGAAGGGATACTTGTTTATTGTGGGAGAATATTTTACAACACAGAAGTCAACAGCAAAAGCGTCTCACCTTCCCACTGAGCGCTCACCACTGTTCACATGGCATGTTACACACACATGCCAAAACACGTGTGTAATGTTGTTCCCTGTGCAGAGGGTGCCGACGTCTTTATTGCTTTCACTCCCGGTGGACGGCACTGCATATGTTGCTTTGAATCGCTCTCACTTCCAGTAACAGAAACCCTACCGTAAGCAAGTTCCACCCGGAATGAAGGACGCTAGCGCATGGCACGGGAACTCAGGGACAGGAAGGGGAGCAGGGTGGCCCACGACGTCAAGGACCCAGGCACTCCCTGTTCTCACTGTCCTGCCACTGACACCATCAGCTTCCTGCCACGGCCGCTCCCCTCGAGGACATGACGTGGCCCCCGCGGGACAGCCTGCTTCCTGCCCGCAGGTGGAGGAGGGAGAGGAAGCCTGGTCCCACCAGGGAGGGGCGGGCCTGCCCTCGGTCAGGTGAGACTCACTCCGGTGTGGCCGCCCCAGAACCAGGAGGGCCCCCGGTTCCTGCCACAGGCCACATGCTGGCACGGGCTTCCTCTGTGAGTCCCTGGCAAGAGGGAGGAAACCACCACGATGAGCTGAGACTCGGGGCCGGTTCCCCACACTGCATTGCGGCTCTGACACGGGGAGACTTGGGGAAGGCGTTGGGCGTCAGTCAGCCTCGGGAGCCTCTTGGTCTCACTGAACCCTGAGCGGACGGAAGGGTGTGTGCGGGGTCGCTGGCTTGCTCCTCATCGCTGGCTCGCGGCTCGGCTCTCATTTGGTCCCTCCTCCTGCCTCGGTCTCGGCACTGCCTCCCCTCGGGGTTCCCGGGGGAGGGTGGCTCCCAGCAGCCCCTGGGACAGCACCTTTCCTGGCTGGCGTCCAGCAGAAGTGGGAAGCCCTGATCCCCAAGCCTGGCCTTCCCTGGGGTCCCGTGCCGCTTCCCCAGTGTTTTGAGCGTGGCCAGGGACCTCCACTGCCCTCGGGGGATCAAGGTCAGGACCTGGTGCTGGGGATGGGCAGTGTCCTCACCACCGGCCCCCGGGAAGGTGCGGCCCAGCCAGCGCAGGGCTGCAGGGAGAGGGCTCGGAGCAGGGTGCGTGGCCCACTGCGCTGCCCTTGGTGTTCCTGCGGGGACAGCACGGCAATGGTCAGAATCGGAAATGAAGCTGCATGCGGTTAGATACCTTCATTTTCATTTGAAAATCCGGTTTTTAAATAGGAACGCTGTGTTCAGAGAGAGTAAGTTTTCTGATTAATCTGATGTTCTCCAAAGTTTGGGCATTTTTGTTGTATGTTGTTGGCAATAGGTAAGTTTTCTTCGTGAGTTTTTACTTAAACTGGTACAGAAATGAAAAACTAAAAGAAAAAAAAAGAGCTTAAAGATGTAAATGATAATAAGTGAAAATTTTAGTATTTTTATTCTTAATGTACTTTTTTATTCTTCAGTACCCTTGAAGCAATGCCATGTAATAGAGAGAAGCGATGAGCATTTTTGGAGACTAATTCTGAGAAGTAATAGGCATACTTGAAATCACGCTGGCACAAATCAGATGTTAAAGCAAAAAGTTACTGTTTTTAAATTGTACTATTAAATGGGTAACTTCATGTGTAATAAATATTCATTTTTAATTTTAGGTGCCAGTGTAACATATACTAATGCGAAATGGAATAATTTTTATGGTCCTCTAAAGGAATCTATAAAGGAGTCATAAATATTACAGTAAAACTTTTAAAAAATGTTTTTATGGGACTAAAAATTGAAAACTTCCTAATAGAGAAATTTTCTTAAATGAGAAATGAGGTAAGTTAATCATAGAGACCTCAGACTGTAATATATCCTACAGAAACCCTGAATAAGCAGTAACTGTAAGATAATTTTATATGATGAACAAAAATCAAGGGTTTTTGAAAAAGCTTTTCAAAAGGTAGCAGGAAGGAAAAGAGGGTTATACTAAAATTCCTCCCGAGAGGTATGTATTTATTTATTTATAATATATTTTAACTGATTTCAGAGAGGAGAGGAGAGGAAGGAGAGGAGAGGAGAGGAGAGGAGAGGAGAGGAGAGGAGAGGAGAGGAGAGGAGAGAGAAACATCAATGATGAGAGAGAATCATTGATCGGCTGCCTCCTGCACACCCCCTACTAGGGATTGAGCCCACAACCCGGGAACATGCCCTGACCAAGAATCGAACTGTGACCTCCTGGTTCTATAGGTTGATGCTCAGCCACTGAGCCACGCCAGCCGGGCTTTCTCTTCTTTTAATAGGTGACCTGGTGAGCGTCTGTGTGCGGTGCGGGTGGCAGAGCACTGTGTGCATGTGAGAGGGCCTAGTCCTCCCTCTCGTATTGCTCCCTTGCTGTGCCACCTTGGACAAACACCTTAACCTCTCTGAGCCTCAGTTTTCTCATTTCTAAAGAGAGAGGGTGAGTGGGTCCAATGTGTCTCAGATTCCTTTGCGCAGCTGGGATAGATGAGAAGGATTCTGGGATGATGACAGACTGCTTGCCCTCTAGGAAGTGGGGTGCAGGTGAAGGGCATGGGTCCGGGAGTTGTGGTTCTGGGAGAGCCGTGCCCACTGCAGCTTTCCTCTACCCATTCATCCGTCTAGACGGGGTGCCCAGAGGCCCCGTGAGGCCTCCTGGGTGGTGGAGAGTCACCGTCAGTTCCCGTGCGGGGTCCAGGGCCTGGTGGTCCAGGCCCCATGTGAAGGGTTTGGTCAAACAGCCCCCAAGGGAGAAAGGCCAACATTTCCGGAATTCTTCTAGCTTGGTGTTTTTTGGTGTTTTTTTAAATATATTTTTATTGATTTCAGAGAGGAAGAGAGAGGGAGATAGAGAGAGAAACATCAGTGATGAGAGAGAATCATTGATGGGCTGCCTCCTGGACGCCCCCTACTGGGGATCAAGCCTGCAACCCGGGCATGTGCCCTGACTGGGAATCAAACCGTGACCTCCTGGTTCGTAGGTCGATGCTCAACCCCTGAGCCACGCCGGCCGGGCCAGCTTGTTTTGTCATAAACTCCCGGAGGAACCTTTGAGTTCTAACACACCCTGGATGCGTATGTTCCCGATATTGTCTTCCTCCCAGCTGAGGGCCAGGACAGATGTGCGGTGAGTGCCTGGGGCTCGGACCCTCGCAGCAGCGGGCCAGCCAGACAGGAGAGGCCTTGCCCGTGTCCCTGAAGTCGGGCTGCGGTGCGTGTCTGCCCTTCCAGAGCCTTTGACCTTCAGGCACCTCGGGACGTCGTGTGCAGCGGCCTCGTGAGTCGAGGTGTCTCGCGGGTAAGCGGTCCTCAGGGCCCTGACGCTGTCCGTTCTCCGACACAGAGCCATCACGCTGGAGAGTCAGCTGGTGATCCTGGCGGCGAGCGCCGGCGACGCGGGGGCGTACTACGTGCAGGCCGTCAACGAGAGGAACGGCGAGAACAAGACCAGCCCGCCCGTCCACCTGAGCGTAACCCGTGAGTTCCGACCCCCGTGGTCCTTCCGAAGCGGGGAGATGGGGTTTCGTGAACAGCCCCCGGCCCGTGGGCCACGCGTTCTGCGGGAGGTCTCCTGCCGGTGCCGGGCGGGGGTTTGACACTGACCGAGGTCCATGCTGCCTTTGGCGGGATGAACTGACACTGAGAACACACCTCATCGTTCTAAACGCAAGGGCTTGTTCGTATGGAGGGTGGAAAGGTATTTGGGCTTCCGGACACTGTTCACGCGGACTGTCGAACAGCAAAACTCCTTTGGCGTATAGGAGCTGAACCGGTGAATCATGTTGGAGACTAGACTAGGCACAGGTTATGTTCTTTTCATTTAATGATAAAACCCTTGAGAAAATATTTACCAAATATAATCATGTTCAAATTAGCAGCATTTCTTAAGCATCATCAGCTGATCACTTTTTGTACCTAATTTAACTGAATCGGGTAGAGAATACACGCAAATCACAGTTACGTGTTCAGCTTCCTGGAGCACATGGTAGTTTGAGGAAGTTTAGTTCAAATGTTTGGCCTTTGGAAGGCTCCAGAAATTCTGCTACAAGAGTGCATTGTGGGAGGAGGGGAGCGACCACCAGCGAGAACCCTGAACCAAGGAGATAGGAGCGTGGGGGAGGGGGGGAGCATTGCCAGGTGTGTGCAGCGCGAGGCTGCACAGGGGGACGTGCAGGGACGGTGCTGTTGAGCACACGCAGTCAGGAAGGGGCCGTGGGGAATTGCGAACTATCGCGGTCACGTCGGAGAGGAGCGGAGGCAGTGGGCCTGTCTGCACGCACGGGTCTCGTCTTTTCAAAAGCACCGTGAGGGCTGGCTGTCCCCGGCGGGGACTTGGAGAGGGCTGTTTCGCACGTGGAACAGGATCCGGCGTTTGCTTCCTGTGGTCCTTGAGGGTCACGTGGCTTCCAGGAGGGTTTCCTGAGGGGACGTGGGTGGCAGTCCCGGGGGCAGTGCTTGGGAACCATCCGAGCGCCTCCCGTGCCCGCGCATCCCTGGCAGGGCTCCTGGTGGCCGTCAGCCGGCCGTCGGGGTGGACGGATCCCTCGGGCGGACTGAGCCCAACCACCAGGCTGTGGACTGAGCTCGGCCTTGTCGGTGCAAGAGCTCTGCCCGGGTCAGCGCGGGTCCGAGGCCAGGCCGTGCGCCCTGCTCTGCCATTAAAGGACCTGAGTCAGAGCCGTAGTAGCAATGGGTGCGGTTTATCGAGGCTTTTCCAGTTTGATCAGAAAGGGTGGAAAGTGCGTTATCACATCGGTTGTAATTACTTTAATGATTTTCAAGCTTTACCAGTATCCTGTCCAGCAGATCGGATTTGGCACTAAATGGTCCTATGCATACAGGGTAGTAATAGATCCGATTGCGGGGGGTTTGAGTCAGAGCCAAGGGCGTTGGCCTCGGTGCGTGAGGACGCACCAACACTGGTGACGCGGTGCGAACAGCGCGAAGTTCGGAGACAGCCGCGTCTCTGCCGTCCCTCCGTGCCTGCTCTATCGAGGCCGGACCCGCAGGTTGCCATGCTAGCGCAGTGCCGTGCGGTAGATAATTGGAATATGCAAATTTTTTCAATAATTTTAGTTTCTACTCCAAGAAGTATATTGGAAGCAGCTCATAAATATTATAATTAACTCCTTTGCATTTCATTCCCTTGTATATTTTTATCTTTTCACTGGCACCAGGTAAAATGTGTAGAAAGAGACATAAAAGGAGGTTGAAGGTATGGACGAACGTATTTCACATCTTAGGAGAAAGCCTACATTTCGGTCCCTCGTGTAGTCTCTGCTTTTTTACCGGCTGGGCAGCCTGTGAGGATGAGGAGTGAGGACACAGCCTATTTTCATTCTTAGGAGAACTTCCTGTGGACATTCTGGATTCAGCTCAAAGGGAAGTGGCACCGATTATGCATTTCTCACTGGAGTTCTGTTTTGAAAACCTCTGAAGTTCAGAAGTCTTGATAAGTTTGCAGAAAACCCCAGACCATGTGTGTGTCTTGCTCCCTTCCAGACCCTCTCGAGGCGAGGGCTCTACCAGCGCGGCTGCAGGCGGGCCCTGGCCACCAGGGTCCCCGGGGCCGGAGACACGGGGGGCACCCCCCCCCCAGGTTTGCCGCGAGAGCCGTCTCCTCCGGCTGCTCACGCTGGTTCAGGCACAGGGTGTGCTGCAGACTCCGACGGCCTTGCTTCCAGAGGCGACAGAAAAGAACCACCGAACAAGATCGATGACTATTTAAAACTCGCCAGCCAGCATTTCTGAGGAACCCGAAGACATCACAGCCAGTTCTCACTTAACAAAGATAAATTTGGCCTCGGCATCCTGAGATTAAAGTGGGGAACCTCGCTGTGGTGACTACGATCGGGCTGTGAAGTACTGGAAATGACATTTCTGGGGGATTGTCTGTAATGAATGTAAACGCGGCCTGCCTGGCCCCTTCTCTTTTCCTGTCACAGTGACACACCGTCCCCGGCAGGGACGGCCCACGTGGACGTGGAGCAGCTCCCATGGCCCCGAGTGGTATCGGGCACCTCGTGAGTGATGGGCTGTCCCCCGGCTACGGGAGGAATCCCTGCACGAGGCCAAGCACCTGTGAACCGGAGCGTTCACAACCTCACCCCTGCTCAGCTGCTAGGTATTCTGGCTACACTTGAAGCTGGTGGGAAGGAAGCAAAAGAAAAAGAAGATTTAGATAAAAATAAAGTTTTCATTGATTGATTGATTTCATAGAGAAAGGAAGAGGGGGACAGAGATAAGAATATCACTGATGAGAGAGAATCATTCATCAGCTGCCTCCTGCACGCCCCCTACTGAGAATTGAGCCCCCAACCCAGGCATGTGCCCTGACCGGAAATGGAACCGTGACCTATTGGTTCATGGGTCGATGCTCAACCACCGAGCCACGCCAGCCGGGCAAGTTTTTAAACACGTGACCATTAGACATGAGATGCTGACTATTTAAAACCTGCCAGCCAGAATGTCTGAAGAATCCAAAGATATTCCAGCCGATTGTCATTAGGGGG
>NW_005872630.1:53190-55850 GCF_000147115.1 Myotis lucifugus | reverse complement strand
AGTGTCCTGTGCCTGTGCCGGGAGCCCCGGTGTTAGGGACACCGAGGGGAGGGACTGTGCCTGTGCCGGGAGCCCCGGTGTTAGGGACACAGAGGGAGGGACTGTGCCTGTGCCGGGAGCCCCAGTGTTAGGGACACCGAGGGGAGGGACTGGGAACGTCGCAGGAATTTTTCATGCTGGCTCCCCGCTCAGATGCACCCGGAGGAGGAGGACACTGGGCCGGACTGGGCTGCGCAGGCGCTTCCATGCTGAGGGGGAGCCCAGGAGCTCCATCCACCTGCCCCCCGTCCTCGGCTCCGCTTGGAAGGCTTCTCACCGAGACCTGCGGGTCAGGTCGTCCCAGCTGAATGCAGAGCGAGCGAGTTTCCTCCTGAGAAAAGATCGAGGGCAGAGCGAGGCGCCAAGGAGAGCCTGCGCACGGTTCACCGGTTATTGTTCAAATGCCGCGCGTCCCCCAGCGCTCGCGGGCTCTGACCTGATATTCCAAATGTCCCGGGTAATGAGCGTCTCTCCGAGGACGACGCTGATTGAAACGGAAACGCCTGCCTCTCGCCTCCTGTTATCTCCCCTTTCATTTAATGTCTCCTCTTCAAACACCGCGATTCGCTCTCATTCCCACTGGGCCCCTCCTTCTGAAGACACGTAGCAGCGCTGTCCTCCGTGGTGCTCCTGTGCGCAGCCTCCGTGTGCGCGGAGTTGGAAGTGGATCCGGAGGGCGGTGTCGGGGCGAGTCTGAGCACCTGTGCCCGGTGGAAGTCTGCTCACGCTGTGCCTCTCGCACTCAGGGAGGGCGCTCAGCCTCGCCACTGCGCCCGCATGGCGGTTCCCAGAGCCGGGCCCGCGTTTGGAATATCACTGAAGACCCGTCTGGGGACAGCGTCCGTATCACCAACGACCGGTGTAGAATCCAGCTCTGGCTTCGTGGGCTGTGTGGGCCTCGCCCACCAAGACGGGCGGAAACGTAACAGGAAGTGTAGCTGCTGTGGGGCAACGAGTGTAACCACCCCGCTGACCCCGGCTTCGGGGCCCTCTGGCCCGGCCTCCCGGGCGGGTTCCGGACAGAACCGAGTCTAGGCGGCGCCTCCCGGCAGCGAGCCTCGCGCATCAGCCCACCCTCCACACTCAGTTCTGTGCGCACTGCAGCGTGTGGTCCCCACACAGGCGAGGAGGCGACATCCCAGCATCTCACGCATCTCGACTCTCAGGGCTGTTCATCCATCTTTGTTCAGTTCCCAGCTCTGGGCACAGTGTGAGTTAGGGATTGGAAACCGGTGTTTTACTCGGGCTCCTGAGGAGGTTTCGTTTGGGGCTAATCCTAAGGCCCTGTTCACAGAGGCTCGTGTGTCCTGGTCACACGGCTGAGATGAGCACAGGCCGGGGACCGCTGCTGCCGACCGCCTGCGTCTGCGCTGCCCCCGGGCGTGCGCCGTAGCCAGTCACCTGCTCAGTCAGCGCTGAGTGCACAGGTGCACGCACACACCTTCCCCACACACATTCCGCACACACCTTCCGCACGCATCTTCCGCACGCATCTTCCGCACACGCCTTCCGCACACGCCTTCCACACACACCTTCCGCACACACCTTCCGCACGCACCTCCCAGGCAGAAGGAGCCCCGGCCCCTGGGGAGCTCTGAGAGCAAAGACGCACGAAGGCGCCCTGTGCCCCCCACCCGCTCTGAAAGGAGAGCTTGGAGGGCGGCCGTGTGCACCGGTGCTGGCGTGGCCACCTCCTGACCCCCGGTCTCCATAGCAACGGCGAAGATTAGAGTTTTTCTTGGGGCTTTCGTTCAAAACCTAAGTGAAAATGCCCCTCTAGCGACTCGTTTCTCAAAGCTGAGAGCAGAGGCCTTGGCACATTAACACTGAAGACCACAGGACTGGGAGGCGGGATTGGGGGTTCCAGCCCAGGCGGTGGGACCCCTGGCCCTGGTTTCTCCTGTGAAAAGGGAGCAGCGTCTGTCCTGCAGCCGGTCAGCGTGCATCCGCGTGAGGGGAGCCAGGGGCGTGGCCTGGGGAGTGCGTCACCGGGTCCCCATACCTTTGGACAGAGGCTCTGGGATCCCCCACACCCGGACCTCAGACCTCAGACCTCAGCTGTTGAACAGGGATCGCTTCTGCCTGATGCCAGGGCCCGTCCCGGTGGACAGCGCTGTCCGTGCAGAGGCGCAAGCCGGCTCCCACCCTGTGCAGCCGGAGGGGCGGTGGGAGGAGACCCGCCCCTGAGCGCAGGCTGCGTGTGGCCCGTGGAGACAGGAGTCCGCACTCCGTGTGGGAGCATCACGCCGAGCTGCGGTGTGTGACCACCAGTGGCGTGTTGTTGTCACTAACGATTAGACCCGCGCAGGCCACTCCATGGGAGGCCGTCCGCCCAGCGGGTTCACAGACTGACCTGCGGTCACCTCCCCGCCTCCCGGGCGCTGCCATTGCCCTCCTGCCGCAGGTTGTGAACAGTGAGCAGCCACACCCGGGGCCCGGGCAGCTGTGGGGAGGTCAGTCCCGAGCGTGTCCGTTACATTAAAGGCCACCAGCTCCTCTGAGGCCACGGCCGGATCCAGAGCGAGGCGCTCCCCCCCCCCATTTTGTCAGGAGCAGGTGGGGCCGGGATGTGGGATGGGATCCATGTCAGAAAGAGCGGGAGCCCGATGGTGCTTCCGAGG
>NW_005872630.1:46440-52536 GCF_000147115.1 Myotis lucifugus | reverse complement strand
ATGTGAGAGAGACACCTCGACTGGTTGCCTCCTGCATGCACCCCGACCAGAGCCAGGGATGGAGCCTGCAACCAGGATATGTGCCCTTGACCAGAATCGAACCCAGGGCCCTTTAGTCCGTGGGCAGACGCTCTATCCACTGAGCCACACCGGCCAGGGCTCGAGTGAACTCTGGCAAGAACAACAGTGTCCCAGGGTCCCCGGTGGGCGTAGGAGTAGGAGCTGGAACTGGGGGAGAGCGAGGCAGTGCCGGCGATCCACCGCGCTGGCCCACGGGCGCCTGTCACGTGTGTGCTGGTTTGGCCGGTAATGGATTTGCTGCGGGAGGTCCATCCCGGATAAAGCCCCCCGCTGGGCGGCGCCTTCGCCAACACTGAGCGCTGCTCACACCCGTCGTCCCCTAGCGACAGTTCTGTGGGTTGAGAGAGCGCTGAGGCCCACAGGTCTGCCTCGTGGGGAAGGTTTCCGCCTCGCGCTCCTGCGCGCCGACCCCCCACCCCCCCAGGCTTTCCTTAGGCCCTGACTAGACAGAGGGCTCACCCGGGAGACCACAGCGGGAGGCCGCCCTGCTCCCGGGCCTCTCAGCACTGAAGCGCTTCCTCCTGTCCTGAGCATCTGCAAGAGAACTCCTCCTGAGTTAAGAAAACGGTCTCAAAAAATCGTGCAGAACGTCACCGTCGGAAGGCGTATCTGCTGCACGGGCAGGATCTGAGCCTCTCGTGTCTCGTTCACTTTAGTCACAGCACGGAGAAGTGACAGCGGGTGTGTCCTCGATGGCCATCGGGGCGCGGCTCTAGTTTCCTGCCCCCTGTGCCAGCTGCAGGTCAGCGGGCCATGCTCCCCCCTACCCTGCACCGAGGGGCCGGTACCGGCCACTGTCCCGCTGGTTCTGCTCGCATTGGCTGGGGCCCTGCCGTGTTGGCCACAGACGACTTTGACTATCGCCCCAGCCTGGGAGAACGCTGAGTCAACTGCCCGCCCCTGCCGTCTGCCCCCCACACACCCCTGTGCACACCCCGCACAGGGTCTGTCCGGAAACAGTGGGGTTTCCTGTGGCCTTAGAGTCCGTCCGTCTCACTTTTCCCCGCGGTGACCAGTGATCTCATTAAGCGATGCACTTCTGAGGAAAGTTTACTTTTATGTTCAATATTTGCAGCAACGTATGTTGGTTTGATTATTAATTATAATAATAATAATGTAGACCCAACCCAGAATTTTTTTTTAACATTTAGAGTTTTAGGATCACAGGGACTTGAAAAAAAATTAATGAAATATCTGTCCTAGTGCTGGCTCCGTGGCTTAGCTGGTTAAAGCGCCTGTCTAGAAATATCTGTCCTTTCTTGTAGAGAGAAGTAGTAACAGTGATGAAAGGCTTTCGAGGATAATATATGTTGCAGTAAATAAAATTCTCCACACGGGTTGAAGGAGGAAAAGGAATAAAGTAAAATATCCAGGTATTCAAAAGGAGATTTTTATAGGAATGACAGTGGGTAGCAAATGGTACCTAAGTCCCTTTGGATACATTTAAAAGAGCGATCTAAAGTTTTATTTAAAATACACTAGAAATTAAAAGTAAATATTGAAATGCAGGCTTAAAATATATGAGGGGTATATAGTTTTCAGAATTGTTTTATGGGCGACAAGAGACAAAAATACATAAAGACCATGTGCGTGAAAGTGGTGGTGAGAGGTGTACGCTGAGGACGGAAATGCAGTAGGACAGGGAGGGAGGTGGGGAGGGAGACGAGACCCCTCACCCGCCTGCCGGGCGCTGGGACGGGCCCACCAAGGGCAAATCCCGCACAGTTTGAAACCGTGCTGGGCCAACATGTGTCACGAGGATCTTAGGAGAAGTGACAGAGGAGAATAAAGTGAGTGTGGGACGCTGTTTCTTTACCGGACGCCATGAAAGTCCCCCGCCGCCCCAGCACGTGTCAAAGGCACCAGGTGACTGTGACGTGTAGACGCGGCTCCATTTAGAGTGTGTTCCCGGCTCCGGCGACGCGTCACCGCGGGAGCGCGTCAGGGTGCCGGCTCCGGGCTCCTCTCAGCCTCGGCAGGTGGTTCAACAGCACAGGACAGGGAGGGAAGCGGGGTCTCCGGCTCCCCGGTGACTGGCTCCCGGTGGGACCACAGCGACAGCATCACCTGGACCGGCCACAGTCTCTGGGCGTGGGGGCCAGGAATCCGCTGCAGCCACTCCCTGGGTGACGGGTGCTCATCACACTGAGCAGGGAAGGTGCTCCCCCGACACTCCACGGGGCTCGCCAGCCCTGGGCTCCTGGGCTCCTGGGCTTCAAGGACCCGCTAGGGGTTGAACACCTGCCGCCAGGTACGCGGAAGCTGCCGCCGAAACTTCCCTCACAGCCTCCTGCCTCCAGGCCCGGGCACCCCTTCTGCGTGGCCCTCGTGCCCACCCGGGTTCCGTGGGCCTGGCGGGCA
Organism: Myotis lucifugus; assembly: GCF_000147115.1. Taxonomy (NCBI): domain Eukaryota; kingdom Metazoa; phylum Chordata; class Mammalia; order Chiroptera; family Vespertilionidae; genus Myotis; species Myotis lucifugus. The sequence goes on along the minus strand of NW_005872630.1, from coordinate 50,094 downwards.
GCGCCTCATTTCCTCCCGGGCGGTCCAGAGGCTGTCCGTTTGGGGGAGGGGTCAGGTCAAGAGAGCGTGTCCATAGATCCAGGGCGCCCTTCCCAGCGGCTCCATCTTGGGGCCAGCAGACCCGGTGGTGCCCGCGGACCTGGCAGAGGAGACCAGGTCGGTGCCGCCCGTGGGAGGTCGGGGCCCTGCAGCCAGACCGGGCCCTCTGCGGGGAGCGGCCATCGCTGGAGAAGGACACGTATCGCTCTCCTGGGTTTCGGGGCCCGCGTCGGCCCTGAGCGCCGAGTGCCCGGGCCCCAGGACCCCCCGAGTGAGCCCGGGGCTATGACAGTCCAGGCCCCAAGGATGGTCGGGTGGCGACGGCATCTGGAGGCCAAGCCAGACAGACAGACAGGAGTCGGTCACATGACAGGTAGTGGCGTCCGTGCACCCACCTCAGGGCCGCACCCTCGGGGGCAGGGCCTGTCGCAGCAGCGGGCAGGCGTGGAGCCGGCAGCCTGTCCTCCGCTTTGTCGCAGGGCTCGGCCCCGCTCCGTCGCCCTGCGTTCCGACCACGTGAGCGCCCCGCTCCGACCGTCTTCTCTGACCGCAGACGGGACATGATTTATTAACTTTGTCTCTAGCTGTTTTCAAAAGAGAGCTTTTATTGTGGAGAAGAAATTGTTGAAATCCTATCACCTGCGAAATAGGCCTCGGCTCTTTCTTCTCCGAATTAACTAAAGTCAATCTGTTTTCAGTGGGCGATCTCCCCTCATTAGTTTTAATTCACTGTTCGGCGCGGCTGGCTTTTATTCTTGGTGCTTTTGATGAAAATTAATTAGTTTCTTTTCGCGCTGAGCCGGTGTTATCGCGGGCACTCAGATGTCGTTCCACAAAGGCCTCCCCGGGCTGGCGCGTGCCGAGCTGGGCGCCTCGGAGAGACCCCACCCGCCCCGCATGAAGCCCGACGGGGAGCTGGCCTCAGTTTCCCCTCTTTGAAATGAGGGGCTTGAACCAGGTCTTATGAGCCCAACAAAACTAAACAGACTCACAGAGAATAGAGACATGAAGGACGTAGACAAGGTTCACATACACATTGTGCTGATTAAACATTTTCTTAGCCCGGTAGGGAGCGCCAATCAAGTTCTAACTAAAGGCCAAGGCAAAGGGGGCCGGCTCACAGGGATGGGGGGAGAGGGGAGGAGGAGTGGACTCAGGCCCCAGGTCCACCCCAGACCATTCCTGAGACCCAGGATACCCTAGGATGTGCTAGCCTAGGGTCTTCCCCCCAGGTTTTCGGCTTCCTGCAATTTAATCCCTTTTGCAGCAGAGAATTTACTAAAGGAAACCCACTTCCTTAAGTTATAGTTTCAACCATGAAGAATGTAGAGAGAGGAACACACTTTTGACTTTGTTAGAACCCGTTGGCTCGATCCGACAGCAGCCGCCCGGCCAGGCCCGCAGCCGTGACATGCTGTTTGCCAAGGCCTTAGAGACGGTCAGACCTGCGTGCCTGCCACGGCCCCGATCTGCTGATTAAACAAGAGGCTCACTTTCATGAAATGTACGATCCTGTATGGAAAGTCCATCCAGCAGGACCTGCTGCGTTAATCCGTTCATCGCTTAGCAGATAAGTTTGTGTTAAGAAAGGGCTCTTCACCAGCACTGCGTGGGCCGGAGCCTCTCGCAGAGCGTCTGGTCGCCAGGGCGCAGGGCGCGCCACCGGGCTCGCGGCCGGGTGTGGAGGCGCGAGCCCCTCTCCGTGCAGCGTCAGAGGGGCGGCCCCGGAGCCGGTGGACAGAGCAATGACCAGAAAGTGCTCAGGACGGGCACAGCGAGGACGGGGCAGGTGAGCCTGCGCAGGCGGGAGGTGCCGGGAGGGCGCACACGCGTGCAGAAGCGGCGCCGTCCTCGTGGGCACCGCGTCTCCAGTCTCTGGCTCGCGGCCTGGAGCCTCCAGGTCGGCACGTGGGCCTCTGAGCGCTGCTCCCCGTCCCACACGCTGGGGTCCCGATGTCCCCGGGGTCCTCGCTCCCAACACCTACGCCACCAGGTCCCACTTCTTGCCCAGGCTGTGTCGCTCTCAGACTAGACATCAGACGACCATGGAAATTGGCCCCCAGGTCTGTAAGGCCCCAGGCTGTCTGTTCTGTGGTGATTTTATCTAGATCCACTGGGGCCTGTGACGTGCGAGCCGAATCCTAGGCAGGCAGAGACCGAGTCCGTGGTAGCGTGGATTTGAACCTGGCAACCTGGCGTGTGCGGCCACCACCAGCCTTGTGCCCCCGAAGCCTCCCGCTCCGCAGGCCCTCCCCGCCCCACGGGCCTTCCCCCTCCGCAGGGCCCCTCCCCACCCCGCAGGCCACGCCGCCTCACCTGGCCAGGCCTCCTGTGAGGCGCCGCTCCTCCTGCTGCTGGAAACGCTTCTGAGAGGCAGCCACCTCCTTGCACATGAAAACAGAGTGAGAACTCCTCCTCCGTGTGAACGGTGTGCAGGTCGGTTACTGTAAATACTGACATTTAGAATAAAACGTTGCACATTCATTTGAAAGGGCCACCGGGGTATCTACATACCGGAGGGGTTTGACCTCATTATCTGGTTAAAAGTCCGTGGACAACATGTCCTGGACAGCTGGGGTGCAGGACCCCAACGCACGCAGGACTGTATCCCGATGGGGTTTTCCCTCAAAGTTTTCACTGATCACCCTGACATACTTCCCTGCAGCATTCTACATGTAGCCATCCATGCATATGCACATATGTGTGCACACACGTGCACACACATGCACACTTATAAATGGCATTTGAAATGTGTTATTTCCAGTAAACATAAACTCTGTTAAGAAAATAACTCCATGTTATTGCCGTGACGACTTTCAGGACACGGTCGATCAGCCTACCATAAGGATGTTACACGTTTCATAAATAATTGTTACACATGTAAATGCTTCATTGGAGACGCATCCCTGAGTGAGACAGTTCGGGACCACTTACGTCTGGGCCTGATGGCGGAGCTCAGACGTCTCTCCACCGGGTGCTGAAGGCTTGTGGTCACCGGCCGGCCCTCAGGATTTGGCTGGGGCGGCCTGCCCCTCATTTCCGATGGAGGGAGGGACGCGGGGGAACCTGGAGGTCAGGGGCGTCTTAGGTGGAGTGCTCCAGGAAGGAGTATGGAAGGTGAGGATCCGGAAATCGGTTCCCTTCACACCGCCAGGCTCAGAGCGTCGCTGAGGCCACCTCCCGCGGGGGCGCAGGGGCGCTGGGCGAGGCCACTGGGTCAGCTGCAGGGGCCTCCCCCGTCCCTCGCGGGTCACACCCCCCACCTCCACCCCGACTGTCCGTGATGATGCGAGTTCTCCCTCTGAGGCGGGACGCTGCCTTCCCAGAACTCGGCACCTTCACCTGCGCTGTCCTCAGGCCTTCCCACACCCGCCCAGGCTGCTCAGGGTCCGTTTCTCCTCGCACCCACCCCCACCACCCCCACCCCTGCTCCCTGAGAACAAACCCTCCGGCCTGGATCGCCCTCCCCGCCGGCTCCTGCCTGCACGTCTTCCAGGTGGCTCCCATGCCCCGTTCCGACATCACGTCCCGGCTCCTCACACGGTCAGTGCGCGCCCGCCTTGCCCAGGTCTGATCTCCTCCCGCACAGCCCCTCCCTTCTGACCTTGACTCCCG
>NW_005872630.1:40659-42023 GCF_000147115.1 Myotis lucifugus | reverse complement strand
TTCTTCTCCCAAACAAAAGCCCAATGCAGCGCTGGCCGGTGTGGCTCAGTGGATAGAGCATTGCCCTGTGGACTGAAAGGTCCGGTCAAGGGCACGCACCTTGGTTGCAGGCTCAGTCCCAGGCCCTGGTCAGGGTTCATGTGGGAGGCAACCAGTTGATGTGTCTCTCTGGCATCAATGTCTCTCTCTCTGTCTCTCCCCCTCCCTTCCACTCTCTCTAACAATCAATGGAAAAATATCCTCAGCTGAGGATTAACAACAACAAAAAGCCAGCTGTGAGCATTCTGGTAGCCTGCACACACAGGCGTGTGTCCTGCACACAGGCGTGTATCCTGCACACACAGGCGTGTATCCTGCACACACAGGCATGTGGCCTGCACACAGGCGTGTATCCTGCACACACAGGCGTGTATCCTGCACACACAGGCATGTGGCCTGCACACAGGCGTGTATCCTGCACACACAGGCGTGTATCCTGCACACACAGGCATGTGGCCTGCACACAGGCGTGTATCCTGCACACAGGCGTGTATCCTGCACACACAGGCGTGTATCCTGCACACACAGGCGTGTGTCCTGCACACAGGCGTGTATCCTGCACACAGGCGTGTATCCTGCACACAGGCGTGTATCCTGCACACACAGGCATGTATCCTGCACACACAGGCATGTGGCCTGCACACACAGGCGTGTATCCTGCACACACAGGCATGTGGCCTGCACACACAGGCGTGTATCCTGCACACACAGGCGTGTATCCTGCACACACAGGCGTGTATCCTGCACACAGGCGTGTATCCTGCACACACAGGCGTGTATCCTGCACACACAGGCGTGCGTCCTGCACACACAGGCGTGCATCCTGCACACACAGGTGTGCATCCTGCACACGGGCGTGTGTCCTGCACACACAGGCATGTATCCTGCATACAGGCATGTGGCCTGCACACACAGGCGTGTATCCTGCACACAGGCATGTGGCCTGCACACACAGGCGTGTATCCTGCACACACAGGCATGTATCCTGCATACAGGCGTGTGTCCTGCACACACAGGCGTGTGGCCGGGAGCTGCTGTTTGTAGAAAGGCATTTCCTTCGGCACCACTTTTTCACCGCAGCGCAAGGAACATCTACATCTTGTTTTTTCCTTTTTCTGTGTTTTTCTCCCAAGATCCTGAGCTGCATAACGGATGTGCTCGGTGCCACATTTCCGTAGAGAAAACCTAAGTTCCTGTCGCCGAGCCGAAGCCAGCCGCGCTGGAGGGAAATGGGAAGCCGGTGACCCTCCGCCCGGAGGAGCAGAGCTAGTTCCGGAGAGTCCGGCGGGGGATTCTGCTTCGGCCAACAGGGCAATTGTCGGGGG
>NW_005872630.1:36430-38929 GCF_000147115.1 Myotis lucifugus | reverse complement strand
GAACTGAAGGTAACTTCCTTAACCAAACGTAAAACATCCACAAAAAGCCTACAGCTAGTATCATCCTTAACAATGAGAAACTGAGGACTTCCCTCTTAAGATCATAAACAAGGAAGAATGCGCTCCCTCACCACTCCTGGTCCACATCCTGTTCGGTTCGAACTCGTACAACAAGGCGAGAAAAAGAGGTCATATACACTGAGTGGCCAGATCATTATGACCACCTGATGTTGTAGGCAAATTAGCTATAATTTCACGCTGAAGTTGCTAGAGGGCCGGACCATTATAAATAGGGAAGCAGGTTGTTTACCACAACAGTAGAAGTGATTTTTTTCTGAAGATATGGGTAAACAATGCGACTTAACAGCCTTTGAACGTGGGATATATATATATATTAAATGAAGAAATATTGACAGATGAAAGGACTCTTTATGTAGAAACCCTCAAATCTATTTAAAAGCTCCTAGAAATACTAAGTGAGTTTAGCAAGATGGCAAGATACAAGGTCAACATATGAAAGGTCAATACACACACACGTGTGTGTGTGTGTGTGTGTGTGTGTGTGTGTGTGAGAGAGAGAGAGAGAGAGAGGGAGTCTTTATTTTTCTTTCAACAACTGATGTCTTTCCATTGTCGTCTTGCTCACATGGTTTCTGACGAGAACTGTTATCTTTCTTACCTTGCTCTTTTATAGGTAATGTACCGCCGCCCCCCCGCCCCCCGGCCCAGTCTGGTTTCCTTCAAGATTTCTTCTTTGTCTTCAGGGTTCAGTCGTTTGAATATGTTTAGATGTGAGATTTTGTGGATTAAAAAGATTCTGCTTTATGTTCTCTGAGTTTCTAGATCTGTGGTTTGGCGTCAGTCACTAATTTGGGGGAAATTTTGGCCATTATTTCTTCCACCATCCCTCTGTCTATTCTCTTTTCCTTCTGCTTGTAGAATTTCATGTCTGTGTATGTTAAACTGTTTGACATTCTCGCACAGTTCTTGAATGCTCTATTCCGTTTTATTTACTTTTTTGCATTTTGGTTTGAGTGATTTCTGTTTATCTCTCTTCAAATTCAATAGTGTTTTCTTTGAATTGTACTTGTGATCCCATCAGAGGTAATCTTCATCTCAATACTGTTGTGTTGTTGTTAATTTCTATCGTTTCCCTTCAGTTCTTCCCTACAGTTTCCTATCTGTGTGAAATCACCTATCTGATCATGTATATTAGCTACCTTTTCCATTAGTGTTTAATTATTAAGCATAATTAATTTACATTCCTTATCTCAGAGTTCCAACATCCATATCATTTCTGAGTCTGCTTCTGATGATTGTCTTATCTCTTCATGAAGTTTATGTGTGTGTTTGTTTTCTTTTGCCTGATTGTATGCCTCATAATTTTTGCTGAAAGTAGGATATGTCATAGATGGTAGATACAGAGGTAAATGTTTTGGGGCTTGTAGATAAGCATGTCGTCTCTGCTGCTGGGCTTTAGTGTGAAGGTTTGTGTGAATTCAGTCAGGGGTCGGGCTGGGCTCCAAGTTCGCTGTTGCTGTGGTTAACCTCCTCCCACTGGGGCTTCAAATCCCTGCAGGGATACCTTGTGCTTACGAGGTGGGGTGATTTTCCAGAGGGTTCTTCTGCTCCCCCTTGTCTGCTTCTGCGTGTCTTAGAGCCCCCAGCTTGTCTCTGGCTCTTCTCTTTGCCTTGCTCCCCAGATGGAGTCTGTCTCTTGCAGCTCCCCACGCTTATCCCTCGGTTCTTTCTCCTCACTGCTGCTCGGTGTGGGATGGAGTGCGGGCCCAGAGGAGTTCTCTGATGTTCTGATTGAGCCCCACTCAGGCACACCCTGACCTGAGGCTCAGCTGTTCCTGCTCCTCCTCTGCATGTCCCGCTGGCCTCCCTCCCTCCCTGCTCCTCCTCCCTGCTCCCCCACCTACTGTACCAGGAATACCTCCTGGATTCCACCGGGCCTTCGTGCCTCCCTTTTGTTGCTCTTTCGCCTGCACATTGCGGCTTCTGCTCCTCAGCGGACTTAGGGGAGCAGGGTCAGGGCAGGACCTCGGTGGCGACTGCTGCTCCCTCTCCCAGCGGCAGTGGTCTCCCCAGTGCCTTCGGGCTGTGGTGTTGCTGTCCTTGTCTCTACAGCTTCAGGGTTTTGTTCCTTGGGGGTTAAAAGAGATGGTTTTGGGCAAAGTTTCAGCACTGGCTGCTGTTCGCCCAGCGCAGCCAGGACGCTGGCAGCGGCAACTTTCTTAGGGCCCCCCCCCCGGCCTTCCCTCTGAGCACCTGGTAGGTTTCCTGGGGAGAAACTGCCTGTGGCCCCTTGATGCCCATGCCCTCTGGCAGCACCCACTCGCATAGCCCACGCCGGGCCTCAGACGGCTCATGACGACTCGCCGCTGGCTCTTCCTGTGGCCTTGAACCCAGTGGGTGTCTGCTCCAGGTGAGCGATGCCTGGGCCCTGTTTTCCCTGACGTGCCTGTCTCCCTCTCCACTTGGGCTAATTGTTCG
>NW_005872630.1:32856-34551 GCF_000147115.1 Myotis lucifugus | reverse complement strand
CCATTTAACGATACAGGATAGTTTTATGTGGATGACAATCTTTTCCTGTGACTGGACCTTCTTTTAAAGTGTGCTGCATTGTTTCTTGTAAAGCAGACTGACTTGAAGATGAAAGTGGCCACCTGCCCCCATCCCTTGCCCAATCGATCTTACATATGAATCCTTCACGCCCAGGCTCGGAGGCCGTGTGCTCCGGGCTGAAAAGGGCAGTGACGATCCAGCCCTCGGAAATCAGAGGTCCGGAATTAAATTCTCGCCAGGAACGCACTCCTCGTCGCTCAGGGCCTCTGCCATCGATCGGAATGAGTGTCAACTGATCAGCACGGCCCGTGACCTCCCCCCGCCACCCCCGCCAGAGAGCCCCGCCCCCCAGGCTGCTCCTGCTGTTCTCCGTGCGCCCTGGTGGGGACACAGTCTCTATCTGCCCAAGTTATAGTGAGGATTCCCCGGGTGCAGTGGGCCTTGCGCACAGTAGGGCCTCAGCGGATGGCGGCGGCTAGTACCACGTGGGTAGATGCCAGGCCTCAGAGCGGAGGAGCCTGCCTTCGCGCGTGCGGTCAGCGGGCCCCCAGGAGCGCACGTGGCCGGGCCGGTGGGTTGATTAGAGTGTGTAATGGAGACAGTTCTCTCTTTTCCAGCCGAATATCCTTAGGTGGTTTCTCCCTTTGAAATGTTGTTTATAAAATATGAAATAAGGGAATACAGGGAAAAGTATGAAAAAGGCATGTAAAGTCACCTGCAGTCCTGTCATACAGAGTTAGGCGCCATCAACTTTCAAGATATACCCCCTCGGGCACCTTCTTCTGTGAGAACATGCAGATGTCATCCTGAATGTGACCCTTTAAGACCTCCTGTCACCTAACTGCTCCTCACAAGCATGTTTCCGTGTCAGGAAACAGCCATCGTGGGATGCCACTCTGTGATTTTCCAAATCAAATGCATTTGGAGTAGCGTCCATCAGCGGCCACTCGGATTACTTCCTGGAATGGCCTGGGACGCGCATCTTTTCATGCGCACGTCGCTGTTTTCTAAGAAAACAGTCCGGGAAGCGGATTTGCTGGGAGGAGCGAAGGCACAGTTTAGATAATGAAACCCATTGCCCAGTGCGCTCGGGAAAGGCGGCGAAGTTATTCCCCCATTAAAGCCGTGTACGGTCCGTAGCTCCACGCTCAGGAGTTTTAGAATAAAATAAAAGATTTCAATATTCTTTGATAGGCGAGAGCATTTCCTCCCTAAAAGCAAATAGCATCTTTTTTTTTTAATTTCAGAGAGGAAGGGAGAGGGAGAGAGATAGAAGCATCAATGATGAGAGAGAATCATCGAACGGCTGCCTCCTGCACGCCCCCCACTGGGGATCGAGCCCACAACCAAGTCCTTTTGTCATGGCAGCTGTTAACGCTGTGTCTCAGAGTCACAGCGGGGTCTGCGATGCGGATGAGCAGCGAGGGTGAGGCAGAGGCGGGGGAGGGAGCCGCCGGCACCCTGGGGCCCCTTCTCCCCGCACCCTGCCTCCGGCGTGGGAACAGTCACCACTGTTATTCCCAGGGAAGCGTCTCTCTCCCCACGCCAGGGCTGCGCTGTGACATTTAATTTTTTTAATGAAAGTGTAGAAACCTCCGGGGAATGAATGATCACAAAGTAAACACACCTGTGTCGTGGCCGCCAGGTCAGGAGCAAAAACACTTCTGTTGACAG
>NW_005872630.1:28926-30573 GCF_000147115.1 Myotis lucifugus | reverse complement strand
GCCTCGTCCCCCGCTGTCTCACAGGGCCAGCCTTCATTAGCGCAGCATCACACTGAGCTCTCCTCTCCGCGTCCCCCCAGAGCTCACAGTCAATGCTGAGCGTGACAGATGCCAACATTGACCAGCGCCCTCTGGAGCCCAGGCCAGGACTGTGCGACATGCATGCGTTGCGTTTCGAGTCCTCCCACTTCCACCCCGTGTCACGTGGAATAGTCAGTGCAGGTGGTTTATGTAGGAGGCGGTTGTCGGACAGACGTGACATGTGACCCAGGGAAGGGGAGGCAGCCGGTCAGAGGTTTATAATCAGGCCAGTGCCATGTGGCCAGAGCTTGATCCTACCGGGAACTGTAGCCGGTGCAAGCGGGGACCCCCGGGGACTGTAGCCGGGGCAAGCGGGGACCCCCGGGGACTGTAGCCGGTGCCAGCGGGGACTCCTGGGGGAGGGGTAGCAGGGTGTTGCTGTTGGACAGCTGGGCACAGCAAAGCCAGCAGCCCCTGGCGTCTGGCCCTCTGGTGAAGGCAGAGCAGTGGCAGCCCCAGGGAGAGCTGTCAGGTGACTCGATCTGGACACTGGCCGTGGACGGTGGCCAAGAGGTGAGGCTGGAGGGGGGGCAGCGCCCACGGCGTCTGCGCAGGAGCCCGCGGTGCCGCTCTCACTGGGCACACAGTGAGGCCGGAGTTGTTGCATGGCCAGTGCGGGCCACGTGCTCCAGGTGACACCTGTAAGTCATTTGTGTCCTTCCCGCCGGGAAGCCCCTTCCTACCTGGGCCCCGATGGTGAACTTGAGTCCCACTCGGGGCTGCTCCGTGAGTTGGGTGTCTTTTCTGCCCGACCCCCCTCCCCCCAAAAGTGGGCTCTTGAGGTGTCGAGCCTACTGCTCCCGGAAGGAGGCTGTCAGCCCCGCTGAGGAAGCCAAGAGGCGAGGGCAGGTCTCTGCGGGAGTGATGGGGCTTTTTAAATGTTTTTATTGATGTCAGAGAGGAAGGGAGAGGGAGAGAGAGAGAAGCATCAGTGATGAGAGGGAATCATGGACCAGCTGCCGCCTGCACGCCCCACACTGGGGATCGAGCCCACAACTCAGGTAGGTGCCCTGACCAGGAATAGAAGCGTGACTTCCTGGTTCATAGGTCAGCGCTCAGCCACGGAGCCCCGCTGGCCGGGCATGGAGTAAAGTATTGTTAATTCCAACTGTCGGCAGAAGAGCGCTAGGTGCTGCTGCTGTTACGACAGCCACAGTCGCAGTGTTTCAGCACCGCATGGGTCTCGTTCTCAGCCACACAGCCCCTGGGTCCACGTGGTGACTCGGTCCTGTTGGCTGTGGCCTGGTGGCTTCTCCATGCCCAGCTGGCCAGTCGCCGTGGCAGGTCACAGAGAGAACAGACCTGCTGGGCTTTTCACTAGGCGTTTCCAAATGACGATGCCACTTCTAGTTCCGTGGGGTTGGCCCAGCTCGTCCCACGGCCCCGTTAATTACAAGTGGCTGAGACGGCCCCGGTGGAGGAGGGAGATAATGAAGCCGTCACATGGAGGACCCCTCCCCCCCCACCCCCCCACCCCCGCGTCCCCGGACTCCCAGAGGCTGGGAGAACTCTGCCTCGGGCTGTGATGTCAGTGGCTCATTAACTCAATTCCTCAGAAATGCCAGA
>NW_005872630.1:23769-27847 GCF_000147115.1 Myotis lucifugus | reverse complement strand
TCTCCAGTTCCATCCAAGCTGATGCAAAAGGCATTGAGTTCCTTCTTTTTTACTGCAGTGTAGTATTCCATTGTGTAGATGTACCACAGTTTTCTAATCCACTCATCTGCTGATGGGCACTTAGGCTGTTTCCAGATCTTAGCTATGGTGAACTGTGCTGCTATGAACATAGGGGTGCATATATCCTTTCTGATTGGTGTTTCTGGTTTCTTGGGATATATTCCTAGAAGTGGGATCACTGGGTCAAATGGGAGTTCCATTTTTAGTTTTTTGAGGAAGCTCCATACTGTTCTCCACAGTGGCTGCACCAGTCTGCATTCCCACCAGCAGTGCAGAAGGGTTCCTTTTTCTCCACATCCTCTCCAGCACTTGTTGTTTGTTGATTTGTTGATGATAGCCATTCTGACATGTGTGAGATGATACCTCATTGTCATTTTGATTTGCATCTCTCGTATAATTAGTGACTTTGATCATGTTTTCATATGTCTTTCGGCCTTCCTTATGTCCTCTTTCAAAAAGTGTCTATCTAGGTCCGTTGCCCATTTTTTGATTGGATTGTTTATCTTCCTATTGTTAAGTTTCATGAGTTCCCTGTAAATGTTGGAGATTAAACCCTTATCGATATCATTGGCAAATATGTTCTCCCATGTAGTGGGTCTTCTTGTTGTTTTGTTGGTGGTTTCCTTTGCTGTGCAAAAGCTTTTTATTTTGATGTAGTCCCATTTGTTTATTTTCTCTTTAGTTTCTGTTGCCCTAGGAGCATTATCAGAGAAGAAATTCCCTCGGCATACGTTTGCGATTTTGCTGCCTGTGGATTCCTCTAGTATTTTTATGGTTTCCCGTCTTACGTTTAAGTCTTTTATCCATTTGGAGTTTATTTTTGTGTATGGTGTGAGTTGGTGGTCTAGTTTCATCCTTTTGCGTGTATGCTCTGATTGATGTTAATAAACCGTCTCCCCCAGCGGCGGGGGTGAGGCCCGCAGGTCCCGCATCCTGCACGTTCCCCCGACGCTCGGTGCGTCCGTGTTTTCTCCGTCTGATTGTCTTACAGGCGAACGTGACAGTTGGGGGTTCTCGCCACCTTAACACTCAGGACGCAGCGAGCTTGCTGAGCGGCGAGGCAGGACGGCGCCGGCGGGGCTCTAGCCAAGGAATGGTCGGCGTCTGGCGCTCTTCTCCCCGCCGGACCGGACGCCGAGCCTGCTGCCTGGCTGCGGAGTCCTCGGTGAAGGGGAGTCATTCCTGCCCAGCTGTCCCCAGGCTGTCCCCACTCGGCCATCTGGTGGGACCTGTGGCGATAATTCCTCGTTCCGCGTGAGAATGACTCGTCATCTGATCCGGGGCTGCCTTTTTTTTTTTTTTAATATATCTTTATTGATGTCAGAGAGGAAGGGAAAGGGCGAGAGAAATAGAAACATCAATGAGGAGAGAGAATCATGGACCGGCTGCCTCCTGCACACCCCCTGCTGGGGCTCGAGCCCGCAACCCGGGCATGTGCCCTTGACCGGACTCAAACCCGGGACCCTTCCGTCCACAGGCTGACGCTCTCTATCCACTGAGCCAAACCAGCGAGGGCCAGGGCTGTTTTCAGAACCTTGCCCACCTGGCTCTGGCTCTGGCCTCAGGGACAGTTGGCAAAGGCTTCTGGGATTTACGGAGGCTTTTGAGGAGCGAGAGAAAGCGTATTCGATAAGGCAGAGGGGATGCGCTAGTGGGCGCTCCCGTGTTCGTGGTTCACAGGGCGGCTCCTGGGGAACGGCTTTCTGAGCAGAGCGGACCGCGGAGCAGCGGTGCTGTCACCCAGCGAAGATGACTGTGATGCATCCTAAGCAGATGGGGCCGGCGGGGGGGGAGGTCCACTGGCTGGTCCGCATGTGGGAAAGCGGGTCGCCTTGCACTGCATGAGGAGCGAGCTGGGGGGAAGAACGCCCGTGGCGAGGACGGTGATTGACGTCATGAGTTTCGGAGCGGAATTGGCGAGGTTCTCACATCTTTGGACTCATCCGCTTCCTGTTCTGTCGGATACACGACCTTTACTTTAATGTTTTATTTTACCTAAAAACAAGTGAGCACTTCTGAAGTTGCAAGAACTTTAAAAAGAAACTAGGCTTGCTTTTCGGCGGAGGTAGTTGATGAAGTGCGCTTGTTACTCATTGGGATGAGAGGCGCGGCTGCCCCCGCAGGGCCCTGGCACGTCCCCAGCGTCCCTGTCCTCCTCGGGGCTCGCGATTCAGACTCTCGCCAGCCGCTCTCCGCGCCGAGGAGAATCGGACTAAGAACGTGACGTGTCCTCAGTGCCTCGGAGGTCCAGCCGGAAGCCCTGCCCTCGTGGGGGCTGCACACGCTCAGCCCGTGTCCGCCCGCAGCAGGTGGGAGCCAAGGGCCCTTCAGGCCAGTGGTCCCCGCCGTTTCTGGCCACGCCCCCCTGAGCATCTCTAAAATCCTGTTCACGTGGAGGAAGCCTAGAAGGCCATGAACTTGGTCTACACAAGCTTCCAAAGACTACGGCATCCACGAAAGAGAAAAATAAAAGAACTAAAGGACAGTGGAAGTCCTGAGGAAGAAATCACTAAGAAATTGTTAAAAAAATAATAATATGAAGTGATGTGAAAAAATAGCAAATAAAGTTTCAAAACATTTACTAGAGAACGGAAATGCATAAATGTCACAATATGTATTTATATCCTGTATAAGAGGCCCCCAGAACCATGAGAAATGCAAAAAATTCATTGTAAATAACTCATCCTCGAATTGCTCCCCTTAAACATCAAATTACCCCCCTGTGGGGAACCACTGCTCTTGGCGCAGCAGGTCGCGCCGCCTCAGTGGGGCCCCGAGCGTGCATATCTCTCTCTCTCTCTCTCTCTCTCTCTCTCTCTCTCTCTCTCTCTCGGCTCCTGCTTCTAGGTGCCAGTTTCTGCATCGTCAGCGCTTCCTGCGTGACTAACGGCCCCCAGTCTCCGTGCCTCCAGCAGCCACACTCACTCCTCACTGAGGAGCCCTGCTGAGCCTGCTGCTCGCTGCTTCCCGTGCCCAGTGGGGCTGGAGGAGCGACCGCCATCAGGGCTGCTCTCCCGGGTGCAGGGCGGCTCGAGGGCAGGCGGAACCCCACACCATTCCTAAAGCCGCTGCTCGGCTATCACGCTGTGCCCTGCACCTCTGGGGAGTCAAGATAAGGACGGGGTGCAGGCAAACAATGTCGAGCAAGTAGCGCAGTCTCCCTAAGGGAGAAGCCGGTAGTGAGCCATCGAGAAGGGCCAGGCTACATTTCATAGGCAGGAACAGAGGTGCGACATGGCCGCAGCCTGGAGGCTCCCAGGGGTCATTCAGCTGTGGGACCATCCAGCTGTGGGGCCATCCAGCTGTGCGGCCATCCAGCTGTGGGGCCATCCAGTGGTGCCTCTGACTCAGCGAAGTGGAGGGAGCCTCTTGGGGAGTGTGCAGTCCGAGTCCTGCCCTACTCGCCACCACCTCCCGGTCCCCTGGGCCAGCAGTCGCCCTGTGGCCTCAGGTCCCTCTGAATGTCACGAGGGTCGGATTAGATGGCATCTTGGGTTGATTTCGAGGACCAACCACTTCCTGATAGGAGCCCGCCACCTTCTTAGGAGCCAGTGCCATGGCAGGACGAAAGTGGTTTTGGAATCAGGCTGATTTGAGTTTTGTGGGTTTTTAATATAATTTTACTGATTTCAGAGAGGAAGGGAGAGGGAGAGAGAGGAACATCAATGATGAGAGAACCATGGGCCGGCTGCCTCCTGCTCGCCCCCCACTGGGGATGGAGCCCGCACCCTGGCCTGTGTGCCAACCGGGGAAGGAACACAATAGCCCCTGGCTCCCGGGGCTCCCGTTAGGGTACCACTCATGCAGTTCCTGTCCTGGAGGCTCTTATTTTGAGTCACAGTCTGACACCCTCACCGGAACCTGGACCCCAGCTGGACCTCTGTCCAGGGCAGCAAGGCACAGCTGGGAGCTGGGCCAGACCGCCTGGTCCCGTGCAGCCCGCCTGGCGGCAGGTGGCTGTGGGGCGCTCGGCGCCAATCAGGAGCCTGTCTGTGAGTAGCTGTTGCTAATGCCGCTT
>NW_005872630.1:19855-23094 GCF_000147115.1 Myotis lucifugus | reverse complement strand
GGAAAGACGGTGGCTTCCGCCGCAGCGCTGCCGGGCTCCCCGTCTGAACGCGGCCAGCAGTGTCCTCCGTCCTTTCGCGGAGCTCTCGCGATTTCCGTCCTGGGACTTGGACCAGTTCTAGAAAATACGCATCATAAATAACCCCCCGAGCGCTTTAATATACTGCCGGCGGCATTAAAAGTCAGAGCGCTCGAGTAATGTAATTTACTTCTCCTGCGACTGAGATCAGGAGCAGCTTAAAAACGTGCGCGCGGGCTCCCGCTAACGCAGGCTTCCCTGCAGCCTCCGGGGGCTGCACCCTGCGCCCGGGAGCCTGTGGACTCGGGGAGGCCGTGCGTCCCACGTCTGTCCTGACACCTCCTGGCCTTACTGCCAGCCTAGTGCCCGGTCACAGCATCCCACGCTGTTCTGCGCCGCCCTCCAAGCGTGTAACTGCTCAGCCACACGGCCAGGCCTCCGGGCCACCAGGGGCAGGCGGCTCACTGAGCAAGGGGGGCTGGGGACCAGCAGGCAGTGCCTCCGTCGCACCCACTGATGACCCCATCCAATCCCCTAAGACCCTGTCGCTCTTCCTTGGCGTGTGGTCAGTTTCCGTGATGGGGAAGAATGGCACAAAGTCCCCCAGGATGCGGGAATCGTTGTCGCCGCAGACAGACGATGAGAAAGGCAGGCGGGGCTTGGTGCCCAGTGATGCATGCAGCTGCGTGGCCACCACAGAAGTGACCCTGTGCTCACGGATGGGAGCACAGTGATGTTGAGCCCGCCCTCCTGCGTGTGACTTATGCTTATTGGTGCTTTCGCCCATGTGGCCAGCACTGGAGGCGGACCCAGGGCGTGTCCGTGTCACGGGGCTGACCCTGAGGGTTCAGGGGAGACCGCTGAGCAGACCTCCAGGAGGGTGAGCGGCTGAGGATGGAAAGAGAAAGACGAGGCGAGCACCCCTCTGCCAGGATCCCTCTCCTCGCCGGACGTGGCTGTAGAGCTGGGGGTGGTGCGGGGCCTGCGCCGTGAGGACCGGCGCCAGCCCTGGGGACAGACCACGCGCCCCACGCGCTCCCCCCTGTGACGCGGCGTGGACTTGGGGTTCGAAGTTGGACAAAGTGCGTCTCGGTCACTGACATGCTCCTCTGCCGGCGAACACGCTTGATGCGGTAAATGCCCTTGAAGCCCTGGTGCGGGCCCGGCCCACGTTCTTGAACGTGCTGGGTTTCCCGTCTCACCCATGACGGCGTCTCTTCCGGTAACCTAGCACCGTCTCCGCGGGCCCGGGGGTGGCTGGTCGTCCCCGCTCCCTGGGGTTCCATGCGTCTCCTTGTTCCTGGTCTGACGTAACTCCGGGTGGTCGGAGAACACGCTCTGCAGGATTTCAATCCTTTTAAATGGACTGGGGTTTGTTTTATGGCCCAGGACATCTTGGCAAAGGCTCTGTGTGCACATAAACAGGCTGCGGGCTTCACTGGGGGGGTGGGAGGGGGTCTATAAATATCCATCAGGGCGAGTTGATTATGACATTACTCAAGTGCGTCGCTGAGCCGATTCCAGCTTTCCTTAAAGCGATGTTTCAGATGAGACACGGTCCCCGCCCCTCGCCAGGTCCACGTGGGCGCCCTTCATCCCGGGGCACCCGCCCTCTGCCGCCGCCGCACCTTCCTGCTGCAGCGCCGCTCACCGCTCCTGTGGATGCCGCGGTGAGGAGGCCGGCCGTGCCCGCGTGGGGGGCACAGACCCCCTGGCCTCAGCGGGCTCTTGGGGCTGCGCTGCCCACTCCTCCCTTTCCCGCACCCCCCCTCCTCGCCCGGTCGGTCATGCGGAGGAAGGGGTAGCCCTGACCGAGGGAGGAGTAGCCTGTTTCCAGGGCCCCTCCGTGCACCCCTCTGCTGAGGTTCCTTCGTGCCTCCCCTCCACCTGGGGGGGGGGGGGACGGGGGGCAGGGGGCTGCTTGAGAGCAGACATTTCCGGGGCTCAGCCGCTTGCTCAGGTCCTGCCTCACCACATGAACTGAAGAGTGTTCTGATGGCTTCTCTTCTCCATTATTCACGACAAAATGCTTCAGACAAGGGACAGAGGTCACTGAGACCAGCTACCTACCAACACGTGACAGATGCGAACATCTCAAGGAAATACAACTTTGCAGAAGACCCAGCCCCCACCTCCCCTTCCTCCGCTCTTTGCTAAAGAAACCCTCAGCCCGCAGTGGCGCGCTCCTTCTCTGCACGTGTCTCACTTTATTCCGTGTGCCCCGTCGTTCTATGGAGCCTGTCTGTGTGTCTAAGCGAACATAGACTCCCATTTCACAGCGGCCGCCCGCCCGCAGCTGTTTCACAGGGGAGTCCACTTACTGGAGCCTGAAGCGAGGCAGCGCTTTCTGAACAGAAACAGGCCGCACCGCCTTCAAGGCCAGTCACCTTCTTGTCTGCATGTCACACCTGCATGTCACACCTGCGGGTCATACCTGCATGTTACATCTGTGTGTCACACCTGCATGTCACACCTGGGGGTCACACCTGTATGTCACACCTGCGTGTCACACCTGCGTGGTGCACTGTATTGGTTGTGTCAAGTCTTTAACCCGCAAGTTAGTGCCATCAGTAACAGAATTACCTTCCACAGCGCGTTGCAACTGGCCAACAGGCCTCGCTCCCCACGGCCCCTCCCTCCGGTGCCTCCTCCGGTCTGAGGCCTCCTTCAGAGGCCATTTCTGTCCGAAAATAGTTTTAAGTCTCACTCTCCTGTTCTCCACTTTTATTTGAGAACATTTCACCCTGCGGAAATGTAAGCGGAGTAAACGCGTATCTTATGCCCTTCACCTAGGCTCACCGATGGTTACCATGTTGCCACTTCTGCGTTCTCTCTCTCTCTCTCTCTCTCTCTCTCTCTCTCTCACACACACACACACACACACACACACACACGCACTTTTATAGACTGAAGCATTTGCGTTTATTGCAGACACGCAGCCAAAACACGCAGCCTCTGTCCAGTGTGAACCAGAGCGTCTCCGTAGGCTTATCACTGTGAAGGTTGGCGTGGATTTGCACGATTTCCAATAGAGTCCCCCCTTCGCCCTGTGCCCCTAAATGCAGCAATCGAGGGCTGCACAGTCGGCCTCCAGGAAGGATGTTCACCGCCTTGGGCTCCTGCCCCCTCCCTTCCCTTACCGGAGGTCCTGTCTGCGTTTGCCTTGACACTGTATATTGAAAATTCTCGTTTTTTCTGTCTGTTTATTTGTGCGTCAGCCT
>NW_005872630.1:15302-19410 GCF_000147115.1 Myotis lucifugus | reverse complement strand
TTCAAATGGGTTTTGATTACAGTCTAATGTTAGAAACCTGTTTTTAGTGAACTTTCTAATGTGTACAGGACAATTTGATTGTGGAGTATCTGGCCTTGAATGACAATCTTGAGTGTGGGGGTCTAGGTGTGAAGGGACAGTCTTATGTGTGAGTGACAGTTTGATGTGAGGGGGTCTGGGGTGTGAGTGACAGTTTGAAGTGTGAAGGCCTGGGGTGTGAGGGACAGTCTGATGTGAGGGGGTCTGGGTGTGAGGGACAGTCTGATGTGTGAGGGCCTGGGTGTGAGTGACAGTCTGATGTGAGGGGGTCTGGGTGTGAGTGACAGTCTGATGTGAGAGGGTCTGGGTGTGAGGGACAGTCTGGTGTGAGGGGGTCTGGGTGTGAGGGACAGTCTGGTGTGTGGGGGTCTGGGTGTGAGTGACAGTCTGGTGTGAGGGGGTCTGGGTGTGAGGGACAGTCTGATGTGTGAGGGTCTGGGTGTGAGGGACAGTCTGATGTGTGGGGGTCTGGGTGTGAGTGACAGTCTGATGTGTGGGGGTCTGGGTGTGAGTGACAGTCTGATGTGTGGGGGTCTGGGTGTGAGGGACAGTCTGGTGTGTGGGGGTCTGGGTGTGAGGGACAGTCTGATGTGTGGGGGTCTGGGTGTGGGTGACAGTCTGATGTGTGGGGGTCTGGGTGTGAGGGACAGTCTGATGTGAGGGCCTAGACTGATGGTTTACCTTCTCCCGCCCCCTTGATGCTGTTATTCCATTTTCTTGCAGTTCCTTTATTTCTCCGATAAGAAATCTGCTGCCAGCTCAATTACCCTTTGGTGGGTGATCTTTCTCTGCGGTTGTTGTTGTTAAGGTCCCCCCTCGCCTTCGCCGCCTGCTTTCACGAGGTAGTTTATTTCCTCCTGCTTACAAATCGCCATGTTTCCTAACTCCAAGGAGTCATGTCTTTTATCAGCTCAAAATCCTCATCTCTTTTTCTCTGAATATTGCTTTCCTTTCTCTGGTAGCCGCTCTTTCTAGAACTCCTGTTTAACCTTATTTTGACTTTCTCACACACTTTACTTTGTCTTAGCCTCCGTTTGGGGCGTCTCCTTGAGCTCTTCCATTTAATTATTTTCACTTTTGCTCTCTTATCTGATGTTTATCCTCACCTTTGAGTTTTACATTCCAATGGCTATTTTTCATCTGGAGAAGTTCTATTTGCTACTTTTTAAATCTACCTTTTCTCTTCATGTTATTCTGTTACTTTGTTAGAATTTCCACTTCTTTTCTGTTTAATCATTTTAAACTTTATTTCATAGTCTCTCTCAATTACTTCATTGTCTCTAGTTCTGGGGCATAAAGCTTGGTTTTGAATATCCTGGCTCTTCCTATGTGTGTGTGCGTGAGTGAGTGTGTGTGCGTGCGTGTGCGTGTGAGTGTGTGTGTGCATGAGTGAGTGTGTATGTGTGTGCGTGTGTGCGTTTGTGTGTGTGCATGAGGTGTGTGTGCATGTGTGTGAGTGTGCGTGAGTGTGTGTGTGTGTAAGTGTGTGTGTGCGTGTGCGTGTGTGTGTGGCAGGGGTGCGGTGTGCCTGGCCCAGGGAGCCCCTCCCTCCTCCTGCTGTGGCCTCTGCCAGGGCTGAGTGGCCCCAGCAGCACTAAGGGACCTTTATGCTCCCGCGCCCTTGGCTCTCCCAGAGGGGTCAGGTCAGGAGGCACCAGAGGGGCCGTCTGTGTGGTCCCCACGGTGCCTGGGCAGCGTCTTCCAAACGTCGAGTGTGTGTGGACGGGGTTGCAGGGTGCGCCACAGGAGGAGGTTGTGATGTTTCTAGAAAGAAACAGATACAGTGTTCTGGCACCAGGAGTTTGACATGTGCTCTAGAGCAGCTCGGTGGTAGGACCCGCTCTGTGGCTTCACCCCTGGCTTACAGGAAGGGGCCTCTTAACGCACGAGCCAGTCCGTGGAATGGAAGTTAAGTGTGAGCGGGGAGAAGCCGCACCACGGAACCGAGGGTGAGGGTCACTGTGCATCTACACCGACCCCCCCACGTCCCCCTCACACGCCCCGGGAAGCCACGTTTCCTGTGAGAACCGTGGTGGTGGTGGAGGTGTCAGATGGGCATCTCTGTGGCCATGGGCACACCGGGTGGAGGTGTCAGATGGGCATCTCTGTGGCCATGGGCACACCGGGTGGAGGTGTCGGATGGGCATCTCTGTGGCCATGGGCACACCGGGTGGAGGTGTTGGATGGGCATCTCTGTGGCCATGGGCACACCGGGTGGAGGTGTTGGATGGGCATCTCTGTGGCCATGGGCACACCGGGTGGAGGTGTTGGATGGGCATCTCTGTGGCCATGGGCACACCGGGTGGAGGTGTTGGATGGGCATCTCTGTGGCCATGGGCACACCGGGTGGAGGTGTCAGATGGGCATCTCTGTGGCCATGGGCACACCGGGTGGAGGAGGAGGATGGGCATCTCTGTGGCCATGGGCACACCGGGTGGAGGAGGATGGGCATCTCTGTGGCCATGGGCACACCAGGTAGAGGATGGGCATCTCTGTGGCCATGGGCACACCGGGTGGAGGTGTTGGATGGGCATCTCTGTGGCCATGGGCACACCGGGTGGAGGAGGAGGATGGGCATCTCTGTGGCCGTGGGCACACCGGGTGGAGGTGTTGGATGGGCATCTCTGTGGCCATGGGCACACCGGGGTGGAGGTGTCAGATGGGCATCTCTGTGGCCATGGGCACACCGGGTGGAGGTGTCGGATGGGCATCTCTGTGGCCATGGGCACACTGGGTGGAGGTGAAGGATGGGCATCTCTGTGGCCCAGCCCTGCGGTCTGGTCTGCACTCGGTCCTTGGTGTTGACTTTGGACATGAGTCGCGGGAAGGCCGCCGTGGGCCCTTCTCCCGGAGGAGCTGATGCTCTTCCCCTCCACACCGTCCTGGTCACTTGCCCAGAAACAAGTGGTTGCTCAGCCGTTAGACCCGCGTAGCCTGGGTAATTGACGTCCCGTCCTGTCCCCTGAACCCGAGCCCGACACCTGCTGTGGGCGAGGGGCTCCCCCGGCCCTCGCCTCCCTGCCGGCAAGTTCACACGCGGGCGCGGCTCCTGCTCGCCTCACACGCTGGCCTCCGCGAGACGGTGCCCTGCCCCCACGCTGCTCTCAGTTTTGTGGGGCCTTTTCGTGGGGAGTTTCTGTGGAACTTGTCTTTTCTAACTGGGACACAGTTGAAATGACACAAACACAAAACGGACCCGCTCGAATGTGCGTGCCCCCCGCAGCCCCGCTGGGCGACTCCTCTGCCCGGGAGGCAGGATTTCTACCCGTGGTCCCGCAGCCCACGCCAGGCCCGTCATTCAGACAGGCCCCCTGCCCACGGTCTCCCAGCGGCCCTGTTGTGTCTTTGCTCTACGCCAGGTGGCGGGGAGGGAGGGCACTCAGGAGCAGCCCTGCCCCGAGGAGCTCGGGGAAACCGTGAGGTCCCCTGGGTGGCACGCTACGCTGGTCATTCACTGAGGGTCCTCACCGGTGCCTGGGAGAGCTGGGCAGAGGTGCACGGGGCCCGGGGAGGTCTGGGGGGGCCGGGAGAGGTCTGTGGGGGGCCGGGAGAGGTCTGGGAGGGCCGCGAGAGGTCTGGGAGGCCCGGGAGGCGTCTGGGAGGCTCGGGAGAGCTCTGGGAGGCCCGGGAGGCGTCTAGCTTACAGGAGCTGGGGGATACTCCAGGAATCAGGGTGAGCCGGGGTGCAGTGGGTGAGCAGGAAGGGTCCCATTTCCCGGGACGAGGGGCACAAAGGGAGTGTGGGAGACAAGCCAGGTGACAGGCGACACACAGCGGGCGGGGCCGGGAGCTGTTCTGGGACTCAGCGGGCACATAGCTCTGCGAGGCAGCGTGTCTGGGCGGGTGGCTGGTTTGGGGGCAGGAGACCCGCTTCTACATCGTTCCCTGGGCCAGAGGCAGTGAAGCCTGTCCCCCAGCCTGTCCCCCAGCCTGTCCCCCAGCCTGTCCCCCAGCCTCTGCTCCTGCCCGATCTCGTCCCGGGAGTCTGAGAGGACGAGGGCCCCGCAGGGTACTGAGTACACAACTGTCCCGGCCCGGAGCCGCCGTGGCCGCAGTTTCCATGAACAGG
>NW_005872630.1:11434-14944 GCF_000147115.1 Myotis lucifugus | reverse complement strand
TTTGAGTGACGGGGAGAAGGGAACCGTGTTCCCGGGGCGGGCGGGCAGGCCCCTTCGTCCCTGGGGCCGCTGGAAGGCGGAGCGGGCCCCTGCTTCCGAGGAGGCCTGTGCCGGGGCCGTGTGGCGGCCGGGAGGCCTGGGGCCGAGTGTGTTTCTCCGATGACAGAACTGATACATGGACGCTCGGGTGGTGGCCGGCGGGATGAGCCATTTCTCCCCCATTCTCGCCGTCTCTTTGGCAAAGCCGGGGGGTGGGGAGTGCGGAGGGGAGAGGACCAGGTGGAGGGGGGAGGCTGGCACCGGGTGTGTAGGGACCGGGTGTTCAGCCAGGCACCCCGTGGCCCGTGTGGGGGGTGGAAATTGAGGAAGCACCCCGGGGCCTCGGTGTTGAGCCCGCCCCGCGACACTCGCGAGCACCCCGGGCTCCGCCCAGACCTCGCCCGGCTGGTGCGTGGGGTCGTATCCATGTGTGGTGTTAGATGGTGCAGCTGTATCTGCTTTACTTTGTAACGACTGTGTTTCTGGTTCCCGACGCCTCTGCGACCTGAGATCGCAGGGCAGCACTCCCCCGACGGGTCTCACGCCAGCCCACCCCCAGCTCAGCAGGCAGCGGGGGCTCCGGGGGTGGTGGGGGCCCCTGCGTCCTCCCCCCCTCCATCCCCCCGCGGTGCCGAGGACTCCTCGGGAAGCGTCCGTGTGCCACTGAGTCTCTGTAGGAAATGACACAGGATCCGCCTCTACTGAGTGAAGCGGCCCATTCGTCCTCTGTTGGTCCCCACGCGCGTGGGTTCTCACCCTTCCCAGGGGCACATCCGGGCCACGGAGCCTTCTCCCTCCTTCCCCAGCGACGGTGGGCAGGACCGTCTTCCATCCGTTATGATTACCACAGCCGTGCGCCCCTCATTAGCCCATTAACGCGCCACTATTCCTCTCATTGCTGCTGTAATGACTATTAAATAAATATGAATGATCCCTGCTACCACTGATATAATCATCGTCACTAACTGTATCCCGGAGCCTCTGCCTGTCTCTCCTCTCCCCTTCCCCTGCCTGTGCTGCCCATCGAGCAGCTGGTGGCCCTCACAGACCCAGGAGCCAGGCCTGCGTCCCGGACACAGTGCTGGTGTCAGCGACCTGAGCAGCCAGTCCGTCTGCAGAGGCGGGACGGGAGCGAGCCCGGCTGGTGGGCGGCTCGCGCGGGGGCACCAGGATGGCACGCGTGTTTAGGGCGGGTTCTGCCTTTGCTGACGCCACTGGGCCCCCGAATGTCACAGGCCAAGGATCAGGGGCGGGTCACAGGCCTGCCCTCCCCACCCACCCAGGGACAGCAGAAGGCAGTGGGGGAGGGAGGAGGGTCTCACTCCTCCTGGGGACCTGGGGGGGTCCGTGGGAAGCCACTGTGTACCGGAGCGTTGACCCGATGCCGCCCGGCGCTCCCTGCGCTTCAGACCTGCTTCTCCGAGCACCAGCTCGCAGGGCGCGCAGCTCCTGACCCGCCTGCTGCGGCCGGCCGTGCGTGCGCCCTGACCGCAGACAGCTGCCAGCCTGGAGGACCTGCAGCCTCCTCGGGGACCCGCCGTGTCCTTTATTAGGGCCTGCTGCCTGTCAGAGGCGGCACTAGATACCAGCTGCACCCGCGCCTCGCATCTCACAGACTCGACCTCAGGGCGGTCGCAGGCCTTCCCGGGACAGACAAGCAAAATACACCCAGACACACGAGCGGTGCCGCTGACCACAGCAAGTTAGGGCCTGGGTCTGACCCTGATGGCCCGGGCTGACCACAGCAAGTTAGGGCCTGGGTCTGACCCTGATGGCCCGGGCTGACCACAGCAAGTTAGGGCCTGGGTCTGACCCTGATGGCCCGGGCTGACCACAGCAAGCTCAGGGCCTGGTCCCAGAGGGCCCTGATGGCCCGGGCTGACCACAGCAAGCTCAGGGCCTGGTCCCCGAGGGCCCCAAGGACCTAGGGGAGGGGCCGGGTCTGGGGAAGGAGATGACAGGCGAGCCTGCGGGATGGGAGGATGGGTTAAGGGGACGGTGAAAGGGCAGAGCGGGCAGGGGAGCCGGGCAGAGCAGGGAACGCGTCCAGGGACACGGTGTCCCGCGTGGCGTGGCCGGTGTGGGTCCTGGGAGCAGCAGGGAAAGGCCGTGTTGCGCACACGGAGACTCGCGGGCTGTATTCTCGGGCCGTGGTCACTCCCTCGGGTGCAGACCGGGGCGGTTTAGGAAGGTGCGCTGGCCGCGGCGTGTGGACCGACTGGAGGACGGCTTGGCAGTGTGTCGGGGAGACGCCACGGGGACCTGGGCTACGAGAGAGGGTGCAGCGGGTAGAGAGAGGGCGGGTCCCTGCGAGTTTGGGGAGATTGCAGATTCAACTCTCGGGCCTTCTCCGGCTTCGTGTTTCCGGTCGACCAGAGGGGTGACGGCGCTGGTCGGGGTGACCCAGGAGCAGACGTAGGTGGGAAGGGCAGGAAAAAGACAGGACAGTGAATTCTGTTCGACAGATACGCTGAGCTGTAGATGCCAAGATGGGAACTTCCAGAAGGCAAGTTGGCACTTCTGCTGCCAGGCTGGGCAACCGTATTCAGCCACATTTGTACTTGGCATCCACCACGGTGGGCGTACGTGCCCCAAGGAAATTGGCAAACACTGCAGATCGGGGGGCGGCTGTGTTGGTCAGAAACCACCGGTGTCACAGGGACACGCTGTCAGCGTCCCTGGGCAGGAGGCGTGGCCGTGGTGTCGTCGGGTGTCTGTGTAGAGGGTACAGCGGTGCACCCGGTTCCTGTAAGACTCCGCAGGCACCGCCTCCCGTGCCGGCGTGCGCGCCCCAGGGAAGAGCCTGCAGACCGTCGGCTGTCGCGTTGTCCTTTGGTGCCACTGGCCGCGCCTTCCCGGGCGCGGAAGTCTTGTGTTCTTGTCCGTGGCGCTCAGACAGGCTCCTGGGCTGTGGCTCTGCGGCTCGCTCCGTATGTGGGAGGCCGTTCTGTGCTTTTGTTTTGTGGGGTTTTTTTGTTGTTTTTTTTTTTTTTTTTTCAGAAAATGCAAATGTTCCCTGTTCCTGTCAGGGGAGTTTTCCACGTTGTTAATTTGATTAATGTTTTCCATCCACTCTGTTTCCATCTCGTGGAATCCTCACTGCACTCAGCCTGGTGCTCGGATCAGCCCTGCACGCGGCTTCCGTCCTCACCACAGCTCGTTAGGCGCTTCCTCCCACTTCCAGGGCCTCTCGCTCAGCCGGGCTCCCGGCGGCTTTCTGTCCGCGCCCGGCCCGGCCCGGCCTGCGGGGCTTCTGCTACGTGTTTAACTCCGACGTTTGTGTTCGCAGCTGGCGCGGCTTTCTTGACCTCAATGAACCCCTTTCCAAGTCACAGGGGCAATGAAGCCGCTCAGGGAATGGTTTTGAAAAAAATGCCCCCCGGAATGCTCCGCCCCGGAAAGGGGGGCCCTCTATCCGCCCTTAAAACGGGTCCCCTCTTGGCCCTGGGTTGGGGGTTTTAATAATTGGGG
>NW_005872630.1:9082-11306 GCF_000147115.1 Myotis lucifugus | reverse complement strand
CCGGCAGCAGGGCCGGCTTCACCCGGGACCTGGGTGGAAATGCAGATGTGCTGAGTCAGAAACCCCAGGTGGCTGTGCCCCCACCCCCTCCCCCACCGATGGTCTGATGCCCATCAGAGTGAGACCTGCCCGTCGGCCTGCACCGACGGCTCTGTCCCAGCAGCTTCAGCCGAGGGATCTGAGTCCACGTACAGCCCCTGGTGCCATGTCTGTGCCCTGGCCCAAGGCGTCCACAGGCTGCCAGCACTGCAGCCAGCCCCCCATCTACCCCGGCCCCCGGCCCTGCCCTGGTCCCCCGCCTGCCCTGGCCCCCCACCTGCCCTGGCCCTGCCCTGGCCCCCTCCCTCTGCCCTAGCCTCCTCCCCAGCCCCCCCATGTCTGCTCCTCACCCTGATCCTCATTTCTAACGACGCCCTTGTCACCGCCCTGCTGGGGCTGGGGGACAGCGGCTGGAGTCTCCGTGCCCCAGGCCCGCGGGAGGGGACCCGCTGTTCCCTAGGGCTGGCGCCCCACCTCTCTCCCACGGTGGATGCGCACGGCCCTTGGGGAAGTGTTTTCACAGCCGTGGTGGTTCCATGACTCGTTTTTACAAGAATAAGTTGTAGAGTTCCCCCCCCTTTGTGTCGCAGGTGAAGGGATGAGGAGGGGGTGGTGGTCTGAGACCAGCGCCTGTGGGTATTTGAGCCACTTCGGGGGGCGGGGACCAGCTGCGCCTGTGCCGAGCCCCGGCCACCCTCTCCATCCTCCCAGCCCGACGGCGTCCGGTTAGACAGGCCTGTGGGCACAGGGGCGCTGTCGTGGAGAGCAGCGGCTTTGGTGCCCAGCACACCTGTGGGTGGTTCTCCTCCCCATGAGGTCCCCCGCGGCCCATGCGGCCTCCGAGCAGGGAGGATGGGTCCGGGCGCTGTGAGCAGTGGAGCACCAGCATGTACGGACCCCGAGCGTGTGCCTGGCGCGCAGTAGGTGCTCAGTAAAGGCGGGTGTTCCTCGTCTCGCCCACCTTCCTCTGGGCTGGTCACAAGGAACTGTCCTCCATGTTTGGAGTGCAGGTCCGCCCCTGAGAGCGCCGGCATCGCACAGGCCCGGCTTCCTCAGAGGCAGGACGCGTGGCGGTCGGGTTCACGTGGGTCCCAGCCCCTTCGCAACCAGGCGGCCTCGGCCTCCGTGTCAGGTCCCTCCGTGTGCAAGACAACAGCTTCCTTCCTCGCTGGCTCGAGAGCAGGCAGAGGGGACCTGAGCGTAGACAGCTCTGCCTCCGTGGCCTCACCCTCAGGACGCAGCCTGGGCCCTCGGGACCCGTCCTGGGCTTCGGGCCGGAGAATTCCTAATCCACCCTCCAGCGGTTCCCATTGCTCCCGCGTTGCGTGGTACCCAGATGGGCTGACTTTCTCAGATTTCATCGCTGGGATGAAGGAGGTCTTACTGAGCCAGGGCCGCCTTCACGTCGCATGTGAAAGGGTATCAGGATGTTGGTATTGGAGATCCTTCTAAAAATATGTGATGTTCCAAAGGGACCACATGACTGATGGAGACAGGATTTTATTTCATTGAGTAAATGTTGGGCTTTTTAGTTTCTGTCCCTTTTTTTTGTAATTGATATCAGAGAGGACGGGAGAGGGAGAGAGAAATGGAAACATCCATGATGAGAGAGAATCATTGATCAGCTGCTTCCTGCATGCCCCCCACTAGGGATCGGGCCTGCAACCCAGGCATGTGCCCTTGACCGGAATCCAACCTGAGACCCTTCAGTCCGCAGGCCTGCGCTCTATCCACGGAGCCAAACCGGCCAGGGCGTTTCTATCCTGTTTTTATTTAGGATTTGGGGGCTTTTGGTTTACGGAGCACCTACTGTGCGCCACATGCTGTGTGCCAAGCCCCTTACGTGCGTTATTTCATTTCGTTTTGATGACAGCGTGACCCCATCTCTGCCCCAGTGGGAGAGGCTGGGTGAACGAGCTGCCAGGGCCGGGAAGCTGGTGAGCGGCAGCCAGGCCCGCACGCCAGGCCCTCGGCCCACGCTCGTGCGTTCTCCGTGACCCTCACTTAAGGGCGTGCGATGTCCACGCTAAAGGCCAGCCCCACGGCGTCCACTTGTTTGTCCGGACCCACCTCGTGCGAGCAGCCAGCTCGGCAGTGAACACGACATCCTCTCGCCTCGTAGAGACTGGGTTGTGCGGCCTGTTTGCGGAATCTGGCTCAGTCCACGGCTGTGACGGGGAAACTG
>NW_005872630.1:7125-8568 GCF_000147115.1 Myotis lucifugus | reverse complement strand
TGGAAGGCAGGTGGATTTTTTGGTCTGAATTCTCTAGATAATTGAGCAAGTCTTTTATTTCTTCAGTAGAAAACTCCCTGGAGTGAGCTAATAATATTAATTTGTTTAAAATGCCTCACTTCTACAACTTAATTAAAAACCTTTTACAAGTTAATTTTATATTTGCACATTTTATCTACATGTGCAAATATTATTTGATCCTGATGATGGAGCTTTTTTAATCAAAGGAGCTGCTGCCGTGAGGCCGCAGGCAGTTCGGGTCAAGAGCGGTGAACCGAGCCTGCGTTGGCGGAGCTCTGGCGCTGCCGGCAGCGGAAAGGACGCGCCCTCCTCGCAGACACGGGGAGAGCAGTAGCCGAGACAGTGAGGGAAGTAACAGAACTCGCACTGAGCACCGCACGGGGGCTGGGCTACACTGCACGGCCATCTCAGCGGCCTTCACCTTGACCTCAGAGCTGGGAGGTACCCCCCCTCCACCAACCAGGACCCCGACTGGGGGCCAGGAACCCGTCCGAGTCCCACAGTGACCAGCGGGAGAGCGGAGCTTGGACACGGAGGGTCGCTCCGCGGTGCCTCGCAGTCGCTCTGCGGAGGGATAAGTTTCGCCTCGCTGGGCCCAGCCCCCTGACACTTTCCCAGCGTCGTCAGGAGACACGGTATTTCCAGTCCTTCGTGACACCAACACACAGGTGCCAATCCTGACACCCGGGCGGCCTCAGACTGCGGCGGGCTGGGGCACGGCTCCTGGCCGGGCCGATCTGGGCACAGGGGGTGAGGTGTGTCCTTGTGGCTGTCCTCCGGGTCAGGACTCCACCGTTCCGGCGCTTCTGTGGGGACATGTCCCTGCTGATCTGATGCCTGGGCCTCAGTCAGTCTGCCCAGCCCCAACCTGCCAGCGTGAGCAGTAGCGCCCTCCACGGGCCGGCCTCTCGCCGTGTCATGGTTCTCTGTGCCTTTCCCAAACCTTTGTAGCTGTTTTCTCTCCCGAGTCCAGCGCTCAGAAGCACATTCCAGGTTTGCTCCTCAGCCTGTGAGGACATATAAATAGGGCCTTTTTCCAAGAACGCTGTGAAGGTTCTTGTGCCGCCAGCATGGCCAGGGGTGAACCTGGGGGGCGGGGGGCGGTGCAGGGATTAGAAAAAGACAGACAAGAGAATGAAGCTGGGGCCGGGTGGGACGCTGCTCCTCTGATTAGACAGACAGCGCCACAGCCTGCGAGCCGGGTCTTTATTTTATAGCAGATTCCACGAGGCACAGTAAGGGCGTGGGTCAAGATGTTTACAATGTTCTCGCAGGTTTGGATCTCTCATTACAGGCGCTGAACGCTATCAGCCCACATCACTCAGCTTCTGGCCACAGTTCGACATGAGTCAGCTCACACTGTGCTTCGCTTGTATGTGCGGAACTGCACGTGCTTGCTCGAGAGACTGTGCCTCATTAGTC
>NW_005872630.1:0-6753 GCF_000147115.1 Myotis lucifugus | reverse complement strand
TGTTGTGTGACGAGGCCACGGCCCCGGGAGTCTCTAGGCTACAGGGGTCTCGCACGGGCGTGACCGTGTCTGCGTGGAAGGACACGGGTCTCTCCCACTCACATGGCATGGACGGTAGGGGAGGCCGGCGCCCTCCCTCGGTGCCAGGAGGAGAGGACGACGGGCGTGGTTGCGATGACGGCGGGCAGGAGCGGTTGTCCGGTCTGGGTGTGGTGAGCCTGAGCTCAGCCTGAGAAGCGGCCGCGCCGGCCGCAGGCTCTCCGCCCTCCTCTCTGTGGCTTCGGACGCGGCGGCCATGCGTGGCCGGGGACCTCTCTCTGGGCGTCGGGAAGGGTGGTCGCTGGAGCACAGACTCCAGTCGTGAGGCCCTGGGTCTGCCTCCCGCTCTGCCCCCACCTGAGAGTCGGTTTGCTGTGTGAATGGGGACAAGAGGTTTCCCAGCGAGGAGGGCACGGTGCTGCCGGCGCTGGCCCGCGCTAAGGCGAGGAACCGTCCGCTCCACCTCAGCGTCTGCAAGGGGCCACCTTGGGCTCTCCGTTCTGCTCAGTCGTCCTTCCCGCCACTCTCCTGCCCTTTGCCCTCGTCGCTGCCTCCTCAGGACCCCCGTCTGTGGTCGCCCACCCACTGGCCCCTCCCAGCCCCCCCCTTCTGACCCACAGTCTGTTACTTCCCTGTGCGTCCGCCCCTCCTGGCCTGCAGCCCTCAGCCTGCCCACTGGCATCCTCCGCCCGTGAGGTGCCACCCGACGGGTCTTCTACAGTCTCCGGGACGTCGTGCTGCACGGAAACCCTCTGAGTCCTCCTGGGTTCCCCCTCCTCCTCCTCCTCCTCCCCCTCCTCCCCCTCCTTTTCCTGGTGACTATCCAGGACCTTCCCTCCCCCCGCCCCTGGGAGGACTGCTTCCTGCTGAGTCATGTTCATGTGGATACAGTCTTTTTAGTGTTTTCTTTTACCGAATTGAGAAACAGGTGAATGTAATCGTAATTGAAAAACAGAATCGCCCCGCACAGAACACCTCAAATCGAATGAGCACACACATCACCCAGCAAGCGTGTTACAAACACGCAGGGTCTGCTCCAGGAAGTCTGGGATCAGCCCAGGCCCTGCCCGCTCCCCAGGCCCAGGAGCCGGCCGGCTCCACGCTGGCCGTGTGCCCAGAGGACACGGGAGGGCTCTGCGGCGGCCCCGCCTGTCGCTGGTCAGAGGTAACGTCGTGGCTCCGCCGGACCTGCAGGTTTAGGGTCTGCATCTGAGCAGCTACCAGATGGCCCCGGGTGTGCGCACAAGCTGTGGGAGGCACCAGCTGAGCAGATGCAATAAAAAGGTCTAGAGAACATCTGTAAACCCGCACGTGGTTTGCCGGTGCTCTGGAAGGAAACGGAAAACACGGATGTCAAACCAGGCTAACGACCGAGTGGGTTGAAATCCATTAACCAGAAAGGACTCTGAGGGAAAATAAATCGTGTGCCGGGTTCAGAAGACGCCAAGTCCATTTATAAACGCGTTTAATACTTGCATGTTTACATGTAGAACATTGAATTGACGGCCATTTCATGGGAAAGCCCGGTTATAAAGAACCGTCTGTCTGGCAGAATTAGTCGTATTTTGCTTTTATTTATGTAAATGACAGCAAATGTGCGCGCGGACTTTAGTCTTCTCTCTGCCCCTTTCCTGTCCCAAGAGTAACAGTCGTGCATGCCGATCAGCGCCGGCTCCCTTCGCCGAGCTCCCCCCGCGTCGGTCTGCAGAGCTGCTCCGTCCTCTTCGAGCTGCGGGCGCCCAGCGGCGTCGGGGAATGCTGTCCCGTAAGGTGCTTAGAAGGCTTTCCCACAGCAACAACCAGCACTCACGCAGGAGGCCACTGTGTCCCCCCAAACAGGGCTTCCTTGTCACAAGGAAGATAGCGCCTTGGTAACCGGAGAGGCTTTGATGGGGCTGGACCAGAGGCGGCCCCTCTTTTTGGAGGAGTGATTTGGGGGGAACCCTTGACTTCTGTCCGGGCGCATGGGGTCTAGTTTGGCTCCTTGAACGCCCCTCTGCGCCCCTCGGTGAGCTCCCAGGCGTCCCCAGGCGGGTGGGTCCGATGCCGGCCACCAGGAGAGCGCCGTCCGGCTCTGCCCCTGCCCCTCGCTCCCTCTGCATGAGCTTAGCGGGCGTTTCACGGCCCGCAGAGGAGCTGGCCCAGGACTCAGCAGAGACAGTCACGCTCTCGGCAACTAGACGGCACCCTCCTCGGAGGCTTTGGGAGAGGGCGGTGGGAGGGCCTAGTGCCAGGACCCTCAGGCTTCCTATCGGTTCTCTACAATCCCCTTTCCTGCTGCCCCACAGGGAGCCACACCCGTGCTGCTTCAAACCCGCAGCCATAGCAGGCGGCGGGGCCAGGGATTGAGCATCACCCAGGGACCAGGAGTCACGGTTCAGTTCCCCGTCAGGGCACAAGCATGGGTTGCCGCTCGATCCCCGGCAGGAGTCCTGCAGGAGGCAGCCGATCAGTGTTCATGTTTCTCATACATGTTTCTAGCTCTTTCCCTCTCCCTTCCTCTCTCTCGAAAATCAATAAAAACATTTAATAAACAAATAAATAAATAAATGACAGCAAGCTGCCGAGTGTGTGAGATGTGCGCTCAGCACCGGGGGAGTCGCTCTGTGCACAGCCCCGGTTTGCTGAGTCCGCATCGACGTCACATTGTGTGTAGGCCCACCCTGCCCAGCTTCCTCCTCACGCGTGTGAGCACCCACGGGTGGGATGAGGACTGTGAGCACCCACGGGTGGGATGAGGACTGTGAGCGCCCACAGGTGGGATGAGGACCGTGTTCTTATCCACCTGCCTTCCCGTCTGTGAGCAATGTCCTGTCCTCCTACCAGCGGCACCCTCCCTCCCGTGCGCGTGGTGATGGCCGTGTGTGTCCTAGGAGGCTCTCAGCTGCGTCTGAGCTCATTTATAGTCACAGTTTCTGCCTTATGTGCTCTTCCTCTCGCTGTCGTCAGCCTGAGATTTATTGTTGGTGCTGATTTTAGAGCAAAATAGAAATGAGATTGAGTTGGCATTTTTTTAAGAAGCCTGGTCCACAGCAGGCGGAGCAGAGAATCAGTTGGCTTAAACAGATAACCTTGGGTCATATCAGAAAATGTCTTGTTCCAGCTGAGGACTCGTTCCCGCCTGTGGGACCGACGGCATTCATTTAAGGGAGCGCGGGCAGACAGGAGAGAGATTTCTTCTCTTCAGATTTCCTGATTTGTTTGTGCCTCTGCTGTGACCCCCAGGGTAATTCTCATAAAGCAACTTCTAACAGAAAGCAGAGAGTTACGGCTTCTCACTCTTCACTCGCGCAGCGGCCTGTGCCCTGGCTTGTCTGTGGTCTTGTTTGCTGTGCTCCTCGCAAAGGACAGTGACCCACCGAGTCCCCAGGGATGGACTGGGAGAAAGCAGGCGCCCGAGTGGGAGTGAGAGCGAGACCAAGGGAAAGCAAAACCCCCACTGCAGTGTGGCCTGTGTGCTCAGAGCGGGGTGGCCATGCGAACCGGCAGCTGCAGGGACCTGCGTCCCAGAGGGCAGAGCCCTCTCCTGGGCCACGCGTGCTCAGTGGAGGGCGTCCTGCCTGCCGGCCTGTCTGTCCACTGCAGGTGCTGACACTCTGCACCAAGCCTTGTTGAGATTTGCTGAGTGCTCATCACCCCTCTATCCAAATACCCAGGGCGTGGCCTATGCGCTCAGAGGGGGCGTGGCCTGTGCATTCAGATGGAGGCGTGGCCTGTGTGCTCAGAGGGGGTGTGGCCTGTGTGCTCAGAGGGGTGTGGCCTGTGTGCTCAGGGGGCATGGCCTGTGTGATCAGAGGGGTGTGGCCTGTGTGATCAGATGGGTATGGCCTGTGTGATCAGAGGGGTGTGGCCTGTGTGATCAGAGGGGGTGTGGCCTGTGTGATCAGGGGGCGTGGCCTTGTGCTCAGAGGGGCGTGGCCTTGTGCTCAGGGGGCGTGGCCTGTGTGCTCAGGTGGGGTGTGGCACTGCTCTACAGCCCGTGTGCTAAGCCCCAGGGCCAGGCTCTCCCCTCAGGCCTGCAGGTGTCTAGTTGAGGGCACAGGTGGAGGTGGCTAAGGGCCCCACCGCCCTCCGGGGGGAAGGCTCCTTGCTGCTGGTGTCTGCAGACGGAATGCTGCCCGCTCCTGGGATGACTTTGAAGGGAATGTGGGTGAGGGACCTGGTCATCTGTGGAGTTGTCTGCCGGCTGCTCATTGTTTGGGGATTCAGGTGCCTCAGGAAGGGGGGAGAGAAACCCTCTCAGACCGCTGTCCCCGCGCTTCCCTCTGAGGTGAAGTGACCAAGAAACGGCACCTGGAGGGACGACAGAGGAAGTGCTTGTCACATCGGTGCGTTTGTAGGAGCATCTGCGCTTCAGGTGGGACTTCGTGAGAAGGGCCATGTGATTGGGGAGCACTTTCTTCTCTGGGCATAACCTCCGCTCAGCACGTGGCCTATGAAACACTGAATGTGTACATGAGAGAGTTTGGTGTCGGAGTTCTCACTTGGGAAGCTCTGGTGTTACTTAAATGTCGGGCTTGTATGAAATAACCAGTGGCCCGGTGCACGAAATTCATGCATATTAAAAGGGGATTAATTAGAGGAAATATTTTAATAATGGTATTTGCCCTTTCTCTATAATAGAAGTGTCAGAGAGGAAAGAGAATTAGTAAAATGCATATGAAAATCTCCCTCCTGTCAGAGTCTGGGGCACAGCATGGAACCTAGAGTCAAGCCCTCGCCCACCACCCACACCCGCTTCGAAAACGCAGGAGACCCAGACCTGGCCAGCCCCACCCGCATTGGGTGAGACCCAAACCTGGCCAGCCCCATCCCCATCAAGCCCCTCCAGGTGGGGGGGGGGCAACCTCAGGTCCCCCAGCCTGGCACCGGGGCAGGGGGCGCAGCCTGAGGTCCCCCAGCCTAGCACTGGGTCAGGGCGTGGCATGGCCTGAGGTCCCCCGTCAAGCCCCGTGGGGCAGGGGGCACGGCCTGAGGTCCCTCGCCCTTGCCGAGCACCTTGCAGCCTCAGGTCCCTGCTGTTCGGTCATGACGTTACGGCGTCCTGGCTGATTTGCACGTTCCTCTATTATTATATAGATGGGAAGAGGGCCATCTGTTGGCCTCGGTCCCCTTCTGGAACCTCGAGAAACCTGGGTCTCAGAACAGTGGCCCCTCAGCCCTGTGCGTCTGCACAGGGGGGGGGGGCCATCCCGTACAGAGTCTTTGTTTTTATGGGGGTCCACCCAGGCGGTCCGCACAGAGCACGAAAGGTCCCCCCAGGAGGGTGCGCCCCCCCCCCCCCCCCCCGGCTTCATCAGAACCAGACCGGACCTTCCCTTGAGCTTCGGTGCCAGGATTTCTTGTCTCTGCGTTGAACGGCGGCCTCTGTGGCAGGAGAAGCAGCTTCCGTGCGGTCTGGATCTCTGAGACCCTCACAGCGCTGGCGGAGGGCGGCACCGGGGGATGAGACGCGTTCTGCCCTCGCTGTGCCCCTGCTCTCGCGTCTCCTCTCGGCTCGTTCTCTCTCCTGTGCGCCCAGCAGGTGTTGAGGTGATTCTCGTTTGCTCCGGGGGCTCGGGATCGGGTTTCTCTCGTGGTTTTATGTGTTTCGTGTATTAAAGGTGCTTTTTTAGTCACAGATTCTGTTAGCGGGTCGCATGCTCCGTAAAGAAAATCTGATTTGGGGGCCAGGTTTGCGCCTGGGAAATAGTCCCGTTCGTGTCCCAGGAGCAGCGCGCTGCCCTCTCTGTGCAAGTCTGTGGGGAAGAAGTGGCGACACCCACCTGGCACTTACACTGAGATTCACTCCGTTTGCCCGGCAGCTCTTAGGGGCCGACTGGGCCCAGGCTCCCGGGTTTTAAGTCACATCCTCCGAGGAGCTGACAGTGGGGGCCGGTGTGGGGTGGTCCGCGCCTTGTCCGGAGGAGACGGGCTCTTGTCCTGCCTTTGAGGACACACTGCTGGCCAGGGAGCCTGCGTCCTCCAGCGATGGCCATTTGGTCATGAAAAGGGGACCCCTGTGTTTTGGCCCCTCCCCAGTTTGCTGGATGCAATGCTGTTTTTTCCCACAGGCTGCCAGCCTCTGGGTATTTGTGTGTCCATCGGCCATGGAGCCCTCGGCTCAGGTGGAGCCCCGGTCCCGCTGTCCTTGCCGACGGCCTCGGCCGGGGGTGGGGCACACTTGCCTGGTGTGCTGGGCTCCACGCCCAGGTGGGCGTGCTGGACACTTCATTCAAGGGCATTTGTTATCGGCAATAAAGTGACGCGATTGTGCCGCGTACAGCCTCTCCTCCCGCTCCTGCTTTCCCCAAGCGGGCGCTTTCATTCCTACCCCCCGCCCCCCCCCCCCAGCGCCTGGGCACAGGGACTTTAGACTCCCTGACCTGATGACAAGTCCCTCTCGCCCCCAGCCCCCCAGACTGCACCCGGCCAGCTCCCCGCCGGCTGCGCTCTCCCCCCATCACGGGCAGACCGCGCGCTCACGTGTGTGAGTGTGAAGCAGGTGGCCTTCTGCTGTCCCCTGAGTCGGGGACGTGGGTCATCGCTCCATCACCCCGTCCCGCGGTCCCCGATGCGCACACCTGCTCCATGGTTACCGGGTGCACACAGCGCACCCCCAAATGCATGAACCCGCCACTGCGCCGCCGTTGATCACACTCACTCCTCTGCCCGGTAAACGGCCGATGGAAATACCCCTCTTCAAAACGAAACTCGTTTCCAAATGTACGAGTT
>NW_005872629.1:53599-59468 GCF_000147115.1 Myotis lucifugus | reverse complement strand
TTATCCCCCGCAACTGGAGGGGACCCCAGGGAGATCCGAGTGAAAACTCTCGTTACCCCAGAGGTTTGGGGCGCCGATGACAGCGAGAGAGACATGAGAGTTTAGTAAACCCGTTTACGTGCCCACGCGCGCTGGAAGCGGGATTCCGGCGGCGTTCCCTGGGCCGTGACACTGGGTCTGTGAGTTGGATTCTTTTTCCTTTCTCTGGCGGCGGAGCTGGGGCGGTGCCGGGACAGAGCGCGCGGGGGCGGGGGCGGCGTCCCCCGCTGCTCGGAGCCCCGGCTGGGCCCGGCGGTGACGGCGGCGCCCCCCTCCCGCCCCGTCGCCCCCGCTCCTCCCTCAGACCTGCGGGGCCGCGCCCAGGAGCTGGGCCGAGGTGGGTGCTGCGCCCCCCGCCTCCTGCCCCGTCCCCTCCTCCGAGCAGGAGCCCGGGTTTCTGCGTCAGGCCCGTGACCGCCGTCGGGGGGCGGCGGCCTGAGCGCTGGGGAGCCGGGGTCTCTGTGTCCAGGGGGCAGGAGTGAGGGGTGCGCCTCGGGGTCTCTGTGTCCAGGGGGCAGGGGTGAGGGGTGCGCCTCGGGGTCTCTGTGTCCAGGGGGCAGGGGTGAGGGGTGCGCTTCGGGGTCTCTGTGTCCAGGGGTCAGGGACCGGGGTATGGCCTCGCGTGCGGGACCTGAGCAGCGAGAATTCTGGAAGGTGGTGATTTCTAAGAAATGAGTATTTGGTCGTTTTGGTGACCGAAATGTGTTTGGTCTTCGTCAAGGATCCGGCTCCCGGCCCCCCAGCCCTGGGAGCGCCCCAGGTGTGAATGGTGACAGGCATCTTGGTGGAGTGAACGGGGGACTTTTGGGAAGCTCCTGGGAACTGGGCGGGGTGTCGTGAGAACCGACCCTGTGATTGGCGGGCTGGGATGTGATTGGCGGGCTGGGACTTTGGGTCCCACCCCCTGACTTCCGGTTGGTAGAGGGACTGGCGGTTAAATCCATCCCTGCTGGCATTTAATTTAGTCCATCCCGTCATCAGTCCTGAGCAGGGGACCCCCCCACCCCCCATAGAACCCCAGAGGGACAGGGTGCAGCCCGAGCAGGTCACACAGGCTCCCACGGGCCAGATAAAAAGGTGTAAGTGGATGTGGCCACAAAAAACAAAGCTTCCATTTTCATAGAGATGTAGGTTTATGTCAATAGAGACACTGAATGCAAAGGGCTGAAATGAGTCGTCGTTAACACAAAATAATAGGACATTTTAATAAAAATTAATATTTTTCTCTTGAACAGGAACTTACCAGACACTGAGTAACTGCACAGATGAGTAAGCATCACACAAATAAAGCATTTGTTCTCCAAAAGCAAAATATTTCCTGCTGTGCATACCCAACAAGTCAGTCCAAGACGAAACACATGGCCATTGGCTGCTAGAATATTCGCTGCTGGTGTCAGTGGAGAGAAATGGTGTGCCTGTGCGTATGGGAGATGAATGCCACACAATGAGAGTCATCAGTCATTAGTGAACGTTGTAGTTCGTTATTAATAACTAGAGGCCTAGTGCACAAAATTCGTGCAAGAGTAAGCCTTCCTTCTGGCTGCCAGCACCAGCTTCCCTACGGGACCTAGGACCTGGGCTTCCCTCCGCCCCTGGCTTTGTCTGGAACGTCATTTGGAAGGACATCTGGAAGGACGTCTGGTCTAATTAGCATATTGTGCTTATATTATTATAGACTAGAGCATTGATGGCGAACCTATGACACACGTGTCAGAGGTGACACGGGAACTCATTTTTTTGGTTGATTTTTCTTTGTTAAATGGCATTTAAATATCCTATCTAATAAAAGACAAAAAGGGTAATTGACCGTACCTTCGCTACGTTTCCCATTGGCTAATCAGGGCAATGTGCAAATTAACCGCCAACAAAGATGGCAGCCGGCAGCCATGCAGCTGAAGCGAGCAAGAGGCTTGCTTGCTCCAGTGATGGAGGAAGCCAACGTTCCCCGCCTGCTGCGGCCTGGCTCTGAGCTCCAAAAGTAACAATGTTTCAATTATAGAAGCTAAACAAACCCCAGATACCTGCTTTCAGCAGCCCATGGCCTCAGAGCTGGAGCAAGCAGGAGCGGTTCTCAGCTCCAGTGACGGCAACAAAGTTTCAATTATAGAAGGTAAAGAAATCTTAGAATAAAAAGAAAAGAAAAAAAGGAGAGGCTGGGAGCTTCAGTCATCGGCCAGCCTGAAAATAGCCATTAGCCCCTCATCCAGGCTGGCCAGGCACCCAGTGGGGACCCCCACCCTGAAGGGGGTGTGACCAGCTGGCCAGGTACCCAAGCGGGACCCCCACCCTGATCTGGGACATCCTTCCGGGCAAACCAGCCAGCCCCCACCCGTGTACCAGGCCTCTATCCTATATAGTAAAAGGGTAATATGCACACTGACCGTAACAGCAGAAAGACTGGGAATGACTGGTCAATAAGACACACACTGACCACCAGGGGGCAGACGCTCAATGCAGGAGCTGCCCTCTGGTGGTCAGTGTGCTCCCACATGGGGGAGCTCTGCTCAGTCAGAAGCCAGGCTGATGGCTGCCAGCACAGCGGTGGTGGTGGGAGCCTCTCCTGCCTCAGCAGCGCTAAGGATGTCCGACTGCAGCTTAGGTCTGCTCCCCGCTGGCAAGTGGACATCCCCCGAGGGCTGCCGGGCTGCCAGAGGGATGTCTGATTGCCAGCTTAGGCCCAATCCTCCGGGGAGCAGGCCTAAGCCAGCAGGTGGTCATCCCCCGAGGGGTCCCAGACTGCGAGAGGGCACAGGCCGGGCTGAGGGACTCCCCCCGCCACCCCCCCGAGTGCACAAATTTTTGTATACCGGGCCTCTAGTATAAAATAA
The DNA here is from genome assembly GCF_000147115.1 of Myotis lucifugus. Lineage (NCBI taxonomy): Eukaryota > Metazoa > Chordata > Mammalia > Chiroptera > Vespertilionidae > Myotis > Myotis lucifugus. The sequence continues at coordinate 56,601 of NW_005872629.1, read as the reverse complement.
ATATCAAAAATATGTCTTTGTTTTACTATGGTTGCAAATATCAAAAAATTTCTATGTGTGACACGGCACCAGAGTTAAGTTAGGGTTTTTCAAAATGCTGACACACCGAGCTCAAAAGGTTCGCCACCACTGCTCTATCCACTGAGCCACACCAGCCAGGGCTTGTCACCTTTTCTCTTTTTTTTCAAATGAGTTAAATGTTTTTATTTTTTTTAATTCTTTCTTCCTTGATTAAGGTGTTACATATGTGTCCTTATCCCCCCCCCTTTTCCCCCCACCCCCCCTCGTCACCTTTTCTTACGTCTCGTGGATGCTACTTGTACGCCAGGTGTGATTGACACGGGGTTTTCCCCTGCTAGTCACATGACCTTACGGCACGACTGCATAAACATATTCCTCCCTCTTTAACGTGCTTTATTTTCTCTGCTTCCCCCTTCACCTGAAGTGTTGTGTGTCCGTCATTTCTCATTCTGTTTGCATTGCCGACAAGAATTAAATTAACATGACCTGCTCTCCCCCCAGGTCCTGTGGGCTCCCCGGGGCTCTCAGCTGGAGCAGCGATGGACCTTGCGCGGGTGGGTACCCCGTGTCTGCAGCTCTTCCGCTGCCTCTCCTTTTCCCCTGGGTGCCCGGCAGCCCCAGAGAAATCCTAGAGTCAGGTTCGGAAGTCCAGGTCAGAGGTTGAGAGATCCCCATTTTTTAAAAATATATTTTATTGATTTTTTTTTTACAGAGAGGAAGGGAGAGGGATAGAGAGTTAGAAACATCGATGAGAGAGAAACATCGATCAGCTGCCTCCCGCACGCTCCCCACTGGGGATGTGCCCGCAACCAAGGTACATGCCCCTGACCGGAATCGAACCTGGGACCCTTCAGTCCGCAGGCCAACGCTCTATCCACTGAGCCAAACTGGTTAGAGAGAGATTCCCATCTTGGCACCCAGTGGAGGGAGGTGTGAAAGGTCGTAGGTGCGGGGTCCGTGAGTGCACATGCACGGGGGTGAGCCTGGGACGGGGGTGCTGTGGTCTCCGTGGCTGGTGGTCTGAGGTGGTGGCAGCCGCAGCGTTTGGTGCAGAGGAGAAAAGCCATCTGACTCATATCCTCACACAGGGGCCATCACGAAGGCATTGATTGGGCCCTGGCTGGTGTTGCTCAGTGGATAGAGGGTCGCCTGCGAACGGAAAGGTCCCGGATTCGATTTCAGTCAAGGGCACAGGCCCGGGTTGCAGGCTCGATCCCCAGTGTGGGGCGTGCAGGAGGCAGCCAATCCATGATTCTCTCTCGTCATTGATTTTCTATCTCTCTTCCTTCCTCTCTGAAATCAATTTAAAAAATAGTAAAGTTTTTTAAAAAGACAGAAGAAGGCATTGATTGTGGCTGGACTAGGGAGTGGGAGAAAGACTTGGCATTGGATTTTGTAAAGTGAGCGATGGGGAGGGTGACAGAGGTCACCGGTGACGGGAAGGGTGGGAAGGGCCGTCCCCGGAGACGGGGAAGCCAGTGGAAGGGGGACTGCTTTCCAGTGAGAACCTGAGGGATTAGGTGTGGGTCACATTGAGTCTCCCGTGTCCCAGAGACTCCCGAGCACACGTGAGAGTGAACAGACACGAGGATCTAGCACAGCGGTTCTCAACCTGTGGGCCGCGACCCCTTTGGCGGTCGAACGACCCTTTCACAGGGGTCGCCTAAGACCATCCTGCATATTAGATATTTACATGACGATTCATAACAGTAGCAACATGACAGTTATGAAGTAGCAACGAAAATAATTTTATGGTTGGGTCACAACATGAAAAACTGTATCTAAAGAGCCAGAAGTTTGAGAACCACTGATCTAGAAGGAGGGCTTCAGGCTGGAGATGCCCAGGACGTGGCCACCAGCGCGGGACGCTGGGCCTGCTGTGGACGGGCACGCTCAGGTCCTGGCGGTGTTGCCACTGGGGACCAGCGAGGGGACATGGGGGCCGGGTGAGTCCTAAAGGCAGAGGGACGAGTCGTGGTTGGTCCTCAGCAGGACGAGATGGGGAGGGGACAGCCCAGCAGGCGCCCAGGTTCCCGTGGGGAGTGGGGAGTGGAGTGGAGTCCGACAGGTGCTTCTCGGCCTCCCTGAGCCTGAGGCGCTGGCGGGAGGTGTGGTCAGACAGCAGACTAGCTCCCCCAGGTGTGTCACGGGGGCAGACTCCGCATGGGTGTTACCTGGGCAGAGACCGGGTGCTCCCTGAGGGCAGACGGGGATTCATGACTCTGCATGTGGCTCGGGGGGTTGAGGCTGGAGCCAGGCCTGTGAGTGGGATGGGAGGCATTGGAGGGTTAGGTACATGGGAACCCGTGGTGCGTCCTAGAGGCCACGTGCAGCGCGGGGCGTGCGGTGGGGAGATCAGCCGTGGGCCAGGGGTCTGGTGCGCGCACTGGCTGCCCAGGGCCCTGGCACCGGGAGGGTAAGACAGAAGGGACGCCAGGCTGATGTCTGCTGGGTCCGGCACCTGTCGCTCCAGGTGGGGCCCCGAGATGAAGGGTGGAGGATGGATGTGGATGGTGACGGGTCCTGGGGGGAAGGCGCTGCTGACAGACCCCCCGTCTGCCCCCCTTGCAGGGCCCTGTGACCTTCGAGAACGTGGCCGTGTTCTTCTCCCTGGAGGAGTGGGGGCTTCTGGACGAGGCTCAGCGGGTGCTGTACTGCGACGTGATGCTGGAGGTCTGCACACTGGTTGCCTCGCTGGGTAAGGCCCTCACCTCCGCCCCCCTCCCCTTGGTGGGCAGACACATTGATGGGGCTGCCTCCACCCCACCCACACCCGCATTTCTCTGCTTCCAGGTTGGCATAGGACAGAGGATGAAGACGCAGCTTCTGAGCAGAATGTTGCTGAAACATCACAGAGAAACACTCAAAGGGCAGGTCTGTGCACGCAGGAGGCTGACCCTGGGAGACATGTGACCGGGCCTCAGAAGCGGTTCACCCTGACTGACAGCCTGGGGGGAAACTGGAGCAGGAACTGCCTGGGG
>NW_005872629.1:50077-53263 GCF_000147115.1 Myotis lucifugus | reverse complement strand
CGAAAGCACTACGTGTGCAGTGACTGTGGGAAAGGCTTCTGCCAGAAGTACAGACTTGCTCAGCACCAGAGAATTCACAGTGGAGAGAGGCCTCACGGGTGCAGCGAATGTGGGAAAAGCTTCAGCTACAAACACACACTTGTTCGGCATCAGCGGACTCACACTGGAGAGAGGCCCGCACAAGTGCAGCGAGTGCGGGAAAACCTTTAGCTACAAACACACGCTTGTTGGGCACCAGCGAGTTCACACGGGGGAGAGGCCGTATCAGTGCAGCGAGTGCGGGAAATTTTTCAGCCATAGCTGCAGCCTTCGCGAGCATCAGAGAATCCACACTGGGTCTCGGCCTTATAAATGCCGCGACTGTGGAAAATTCTTTACCTCCAACTCCAACCTCGTAAAACACCAGAGAGTTCACACAGGAAGGAGGCCTTACGAGTGCAGTGAGTGTGGGAAATGTTTTACCCAGAGCCCCAGCCTGATTATACATCAGAGGATCCACACTGGTGAGAGGCCCTATGAGTGCACCGAGTGCGGCAAGGTGTTCAGCCAAAGTTCCACCCTCAGCAAACACCAGAGAGTTCACACGGGAGCCAGGTCTTACAGGTGCAGCGAGTGTGGGGAGTTCTTCAGCCAAGGCACCCAACTGGCCCGGCATCGGCAAGGTCACGTCAGAGACAGGCCTCAGGGGTGCAGCAGGTGTGGGTAGGTCTTCCTGCAGGATCCGCTCTTACTCAGCACCAGGAACTTCACGTCCCAGGCAGACTGTGGCTGCCGCTAATGTGGGAAAGTCTTCAGCTGGAAGTCTAACCTCGCTCAGCGTCAGAAATGTCACAGTGGAGAAAGGCCTGGGCATGAGATGGGATAGCAGGGCGTGAGCTCTCTCTCACACAACATATGAAAAACTGAAAAAACCCTGTAGCGACAACCTCGCTTTTGACCCCTGAGCCACAGCTGACAACACAGTTCTTCAGGCTGGCACTGGGCACCTTCGGAGAGGCCCCCGGCGGGGCTCAGGCCGGACAGGCAGGTACCACGGGGGAGCGAGGCAGCAGCTGACATGTTTTCTTTCTTTTTAAAAAAATATATTTTATTGATTTTTTACAGAGAGGAAGGGAGAGGGATGGAGAGTTAGAAACATCGATGAGAGAGAAACATCGATCAGCTGCCTCCTGCACACCCCCTACTGGGGATGTGCCTGCAACCAAGGTACATGCCCTTGACCGGAATCGAACCTGGGACCCTTCAGTCCGCAGGCCGACGCTCTATCCACTGAGCCACACCAGTCAGGGTGACATGTTTTCTTTACTCCAGGCTGGAGGACAGTAGCTGAGGCTGTCTCACCCAGTGAAAGTTGGCAACAGAAACTGGGCGAGGACGCCTACACCCTTCTCAGATTAGGGTTAGTGACGGCGAACCTTTTGAGCTCGGCGTGTCAGCATTTTGAAAAACCCTGACTTAACTCTGGTGCCATGTCACATATAGAAATTTTTTGATATTTGCAACCATAGTAAAACAAAGACATATTTTTGATATTTATTTTATATATTTAAATGCCATTTAACAAAGAAAAATCAACCAGAAAAGTGAGTTTGCGGTGTCACCTCTGACACGCGTGTCATAGGTCCGCCATCACTGGGTCAGACAGAAAAGAGCTGTCGCCTGCCCAGGCCCTCCCTCTGGTGTCAGGATGTGAGGGCAGTTGTGAGAACCACCACTGTGTGTGTTGGAGCTGCGTACATGTTGGAGCAGCATAAATGATTTCCCTTTTCCTCCAGGATGGTCATGTGATACCTAAGAGGTTTGTACCACAAATGTGACCAGAGGGGTTAAAACTCAGATTTTTATTCTACTCATCAGGTGACAACCATAACGGAACTCTTAAATTTGCCACCTGGGTATTTTAATTTTTTTTAAATATATTTTTTTGATTTTAGAAAGGAGAGGATAATAGAAACAGCAATGATGAGAGAGAATCAGTGACTGGCTGCCTTCTGCACGCCCCTACTGGGGACCAGGGGGACCCGGGCATGTGCCCCTGACCAGAATCGAACCTGGGGCCCTTCAGTCCGCAGGCTGGCGCTCTATCCACTGAGCCACAATGGCTAGGGCTCCATTGATTGTTAGAGAAAGTGGGAGAGGGAGAGAGAAAAAACCAATGTGAGAGAGACACATCGATTGGTTGCCTTCCACATGCCCTGGGCCAGGGCCAGGAGCCTGGGACCGAGGTGCGTGCCCTTCACTGGAGTTGAATCCAGGACCCTTCAGTCTGCAGGCTGGGGCTCTATCCACTGAGCAACACAGGCCAGGGCCTCGATGCCAGTTCCTATTGACAGCGGAGAGCCTGCCCTTGTCCTCTGGAGAGCCCAGGTCTGAGTAACTGGTCAGCCACACGCGTGCTGCTCCATGTTTGTGACGGAAACTCGGGGGGCAACACCAAGGTTTCGTTCGGTGGGTCCCCTTGTTAGCAATACGGCTTCAGCGTGTGGTCACACACCATGGGCGGCAGACGAGCGCCACCCCTGTGACCCAGCTGGATGGGATCTCCTGGGCTCTGCCCTCTGCGTGGCGTCTTCCTTTGCTGACTCATGGCTGTCCCCTCATTGGGATAAAAAAACAAGGGGGTGGTCAGGGCGCCACCCCTGGAGGCTCCGGGTTGGGCTCTGTCCCGGCCCCCAGAGCTGCGTCTTGTGTCCGTAACTCATGAGCACACCCGCCTCCCTCTTGCTTCAGCCTTTCCCCAGGACAGCGTCCCCTCTGCGGCCTCGGGCGAGGGCACAGGGTCACACCGTGGGCAGATACAGGTAATCCCACTCCATCTCAGCCAAAGGCCGAGGAGCGATAGGGGAGTCTCCTCTCCAAACCCAGATCAGTGACCCCATGAGGCCCAGGACTGAGGAGTGGACATCTTTGGGGACATGAGTCAGCCTCCTGCAGGGGTGGGGCGGGTGGTTAATTGTCTTAAAAATGTGTTTGCTGCTCTGACTGGTGTGGCTCAGTGGATAGAGCCTCGGCCTGCGGACTGAAGGGTCCCGGGTTCGATTCCGGTCAAGGGCATGTACCTGGGTTGCGGGCACATCCCCCAGTGGGGGGTGTGCAGGAGGCGGCTTGATCGAATGTTTCTACCCCTCTATACCCTCTCCCTGCTCCTCTGGTAAAGAAAAACAAATAAAAAAGTACTTTTTAAAA
>NW_005872629.1:46175-49065 GCF_000147115.1 Myotis lucifugus | reverse complement strand
CCAGGTGTGGCGGGTTCCAGGAAGCAGGCGATCCCCGTGTCTCTCTCACATGGATGTGTCTGTCTCTCCCTTTCCATCTCCCTAAAAATCAATGGGAAACCTACCCTCGGGTGAGGATAAAAAACAAAAATAAAAGCCAATCAGGCTGAAAAGACCGTCTCTAGGGGCAGACTCGCCCGTGGCGCGGGGCGTCGGCGTCGGTGGGAGAGTCGGGCGGCGGCAGAGCCCGCGAGTGCTCACCGAGGCCCGTCTCGTCCCGGTCCCGGGGCTGCCCTGCGCCGTGGCTTCCGGGCCGAGGCCGTGAGTCCCCAGGAGCGACCTGCCTGGGGCTTCCGGGCGCCCCCTGAGCGGGTCCCGCCTTCCCGGGTCGCCGGGCGCCTCACTTTCTGGGCTGCGGGGGCCCCGGCGCCAATGGTCCTGAGCCAACCGCGCGGCTGAACTGGCCGGAGGGTCGCCCAGTGGGGCAGCTGCGGCCCCCGATGCTGGGCCGCCACCTGTGCGGTGCGCCCCGCGGTCCCTAGAGAAGAGCGCAGGGAGGGGGCGCGGGTCGGTGGGCTCCCCGCCCTCCAGGCCGCCTCTTGGGTCCCCCGTCGAGGCTGCTGCGTCCCCACAGCCCCAGCATCTGTCCGTCTCCATCTCCGTCCCTGCGGGGCCAGGGGTCGATTCCCCAGTCCCCGTGCGCCCTCAGCCCTCAGAGGTTCACGTGGGCCGCTCTCCACGCCTCGGCAGCTCTGGCACCGGCCGTCCTGCCTCGGTTGTTGTTGGGACAGAAGGGATTTGGACCTGAGAGGCCCGGCAGTCCTGGGGGAGGCGGGCTGCAGCGCAGGGCGGGCCCATCGGGGCCACTGGGCGGAGGTGTGTGTCCTGCGCTGTGCAGCCCCTTAGGCATCATGGTCTTAAGTAACCAGCACGGAGGTTCATGGAACTGCTGGGCCGGCGGGGAGTCGGGGAGTCAGGAGACCTGGGTCCCGCCCCCCACCAAGGTCTGTCACTGGAAGGGGCACCTGGTGCTCCTGTCCCCCCGGAAGTGGGAACCCCTGGGGGGTTGGAGGTGGGTCGGTGTCCAATTTGGGCCGAACCAAGGGGTGCCAGATAAGAGCCTGATGTTTTCCTAGCTCAGTGGTCGGCAAACCGCGGCTCCGGAGCCACATGCGGCTCGTTGGCCCCTTGAGTGTGGCTCTTCCACAAAATACCACGTGCGGGCGGCCCACGTATAGTGCGATTGAAACTTCGTGGCCCATGCGCAGAAGTCGGTTTTCGACCTGGGCGAGTCTATTTTGAAGAAGTGGCGTTAGGAGAAGTGGGGGTACGTTCGCTGAGGTCGACCCCTCAGATTGAGGACGTTTTTAGCAAAGGCCAGCTTAGGAGTACCCTAATTAAGTTAATAACAATGTACCTACCTAGATAGTTTAAGTTTAAAAAATTTGGCTCTCAAAAGAAATTTCAATCGTTGTACTGTTGATATTTGGCTCTGTTGACTAATGAGTTTGCCGACCACTGTCCTAGCTGATAGAACAGGCTATAAAAAATGTTTGTACGCCTGTACAAATGTGTTCGTTTTAAGCTGTGTCATTCCAGAGTTGAAAAGTTTTTTTTAAATTAGGTTTAAAAAGTAAAAAAAGTGTCCTGGGTTCCATCCCCAGCCCCAGTTCGGGCAACCAATCGATGTGTCTCCCTCCTCCCCTCCCTTTGTGGGGTTTCCCTCACAAATGCAAGGCTAGTTTAATTTCCGAAAATCAGTCAACGTAATTTGTCATTAAGACTAAAAAAGGTAAAGAAAATTAAAAACTATGTGGTCACCGGTGTTCAAGAAACACCCCCCCCCCCCACACACACACACAAAAGAAATAAATAAAAATGAATTAAAACCCACAAACCCCCACCTCCTTGTATTCTCAGCCGTGGAGTCTCGGTCCACCTTGTAACAGAATTAGTCCGTGTTACTCACAGACCGTGTCATAAATGATGACACACCGTTTTCCTATTATGGTTCGAATGGATACTATGGCTTCATTATTCTGAGTTTTGGATCGCTTGCTTTGGAATTATTTCCCAAAAAAAGGATTACTTTCAGCAAAGATATGGGTAAAAAGGAATGAACTACTGACACACAAAACATCGATGGATCACAAAATAATTATGCAGAGTCAAAGCCAGACATATCTTATTAAATTAGTCCATATAGAGCATATATAAAATTCTAGGAAATGCAAAGAACTCTAGTGACAGAAAACAAGAAGCGTGTTTGCCTGAGAGTGTGTGAGGGGAGAGGGATTATAAAGACAATCAGGAAACGGTTTCACAGATGCAAACGTATTGGAACTTGTCAAATTGTACACATGGTTTATTACAGAAAATGTTTGAATCAATTGATAGTGAGCACAGCCGTGAGAGAGACAAATATGTCAGCCCTGAGAATTCCTGGAAGCCCTCCTACCAAAGTCATAGTGAAATGTTTGTGCAAACACTTTCAGAAGTCACATCCCGCCATCTGCTGCAGTCTCCCAACTCCCCAGTAATCAGTGTCTCTGTACAATTACGACTCCTACCTGGTGCTTTTAGGGGACAGGGACATCTTCCTACTGAAGAATACGCTTTGGGGATGTTGCCAGGCCCCAGGGGTCAAGTTCTGCCAAGGAGGGAAATGTGAAACATGGGTTTGTTGTTCCTGGGAACAAGGAACCCAACTCACGCTGTTCCCAGACACACCGGAGGTTGTCACAGCAAATGCCCCGGCTCAAGGTCTCACAGATGTCCTTGCATACGGGTCACAAGGTCAGGGCCTCAGAGATGGGGCATCTCCCCTAGGTGGCCTTTGAGCAGCGATGCAGGTTGGGCTGAAACCAGAACGAGAGCTTGCCCCACTGCACTGGAGCCGACTTCGCTTGGG
>NW_005872629.1:43298-45750 GCF_000147115.1 Myotis lucifugus | reverse complement strand
ACTTCCCCGGTGGTAAACGGGAAGGGGAGCCCGGGTCTCCTGTCACATGTGATTCTCAACCTTCCTCAGTGCTGCGATCCTTTAATACAGTTCCTCAGGTTGTGGTGACCCCCAACCATACAATTATTTTTGTTGCTACTTCATCACTGTAATGTTGCTACTGTTATGAATTGTAATGTAAATATCTGATATGCAGGATGTATTTTCATTGTTACAAATTGAACATAATTAAAGCATCGTGATTCATCACAAAAACAATATGTAGTTATATACGTGTTTTCCGATGGTCTTAGGCGACCCCTGTGAAAGGGTCGTTAGACTCCCAAAGGGGTCTCGACCCACAGGTTGCGAGCCGCTGGCCTAGCAGAGCATGCTGGCCGATGTTCGCTCAACATGGGGCGCTGACACATGGGTGGATGGCTCCTTGCAGACACTGGCAGTGACAGGATTGTGGCAGGGGTGCTGGGCAGGTGATGACGCGCCAGCCACATTGCTCCAGAAAGCTTCCCGAGGAGGGACCCTCAGAGGAATCTTCTTGGGGTGGGTGTTCACAGGGATGGGGGCCAACTTCCGGCTGATGGCTCCTCTCCAAGGCGGCTCGCAGAGCTTCTGTCTGGCGTCAGTCACCTGTGACCACGGACAGGCCCACTCCCCGCCACCCTATGGCCTTTCTCCAGTGTGGACGTTCCAGTGTCGGACGAGGGAAGCCCTCTGCCTGAAGGCCTTCCCACACTCGCTGCACTTATACGGCCTCTCCCCGGTGTGGATCCTGTGGTGCTGAATGAGCACGTGCTTGTGGCTGAAGGCTTTCCCACACTCGCTGCACACGTAGGGCTTCTCCCCGTTGTGGACCCTCTGGTGCGCGATGAGGTCGGAGCTTTGGGTAAAGAATTTCCCGCACTCGATGCACTCGTACGGCCGGGCCCCGGTGTGGACGCTCCAGTGTTTGATGAGTCTGTACTTGTGACCAAAGTATTTCCCACACTCGCTGCACTCGTAGGGCCTCTCTCCCGTGTGGACGCTCTCGTGCTGCACTAGCGTGGACTTGTGGCTGTAGGCTTTCCCACACTCGCCGCATCTGTAAGGCCTCGCTCCGGTGTGGACTCGTTGGTGGACAATAAGGTTGGAGCTGTGGTTAAAAACTTTCCCGCAGATGCCACACTCGTAGGGCATCTCTCCGGTGTGGATTCGCCGGTGCTGGGCAAGTATGGGTTTGCGGCTGAAGGGTTTTCCCACATTCGCTGCACTCGTACGGCCGCTCTCCAGTGTGGACTCTCTGGTGCTGGACGAGCGAGTCTTTGCGGCTGAAGGCTTTCCCGCATTCGCTGCACTCGTAATGCCTTTGTCCATTGGGCACGGCCCCCGCACACCTGCCATCACCGTGTGGCTTCCACGCACCGTGGGGGGCGCGGTGCTGGGAGCGGCCTGAGCGAGCTAAGAAGCCCTCCCGGGCCTCTCCAGGCGCAAAGGGCACTGCCAGGGGCTGGACAGGGCAGCTGCCCACAAGAAAGGCCTGGCCCTCGTCTCTCCTGACGGGCTTCTCTCCACTGCCCTGTCTCTGGTGGTGAAGGTTCCCACGGAACCAGAACTGTCCCCCACACTGTTTCTGCCCAGAGTGTGTTTCTTGGTGCTCAGCCAAGTGCGAAATGTCCTTCAAGACCAGGCCGCCTGCCTCGCAGGGGTAGGCTTGCTGGGTGGAAGGGCCTGCTTTGGGAGTCCTGGCCTGTGACACTCCTTCTGCAGAAACCCTTTGCTGACAAGGTATCTCCTCATCCTCCATTCCGGGCCAAGAACCTGAAAGCAGACAAATGCTGGTGAAGTCCAAGTTGACACTGGTGGGCAGGGGCAGTCTCGTTACAAACATGTGTCTCACAGAACTAAGAGCAAGGTCACAGCTCAGGTTGATAAAGGGCTGCCATGCAGCAGTTGGCATCTACAGGTCATAGAAGGAACCCTAGCTGTTGTGGCTCAGTGGATAGAGCGTCGGCCTGCAGACTGAAAGGTCCCAGGTTCGATTCCGATCAAGGGCATGTACCTTGGTTGCAGGCACATCCCCAGTGGGGGGTGTGCAGGAGGCAGCTGATCGATGTTTCTCTCTCATTGATGTTTCTAACTCTCTATCTCTCTCCCTTCCTCTCTGTAAAAAATCAATAAAATATATATTTTTAAAAATAACCTCGAAGTGGGGTCTCACAGGAATAGCCCAGTGGCCCCAGCAAGCAGGGACCAACCAGACTGGTGCCTGCATTTTCCGTCACAGGCTCCACCAGGAATGTCAGCTGCAGGAAGGAGGGGAGAGCCTGGGGCACAGGGTGCCCTGGTTTGGGACAGAGGCACCCAGTCAGGGCAAGGACAAGAGGCATCTGACCTACTGCGTGCCTGTGAGACCCCTCCCTCCTACGCCATTCTTCGGGGCAGCGGGCGTTGGGGCTGCTCAGGAGTCCGAGGTGGT
>NW_005872629.1:33818-40080 GCF_000147115.1 Myotis lucifugus | reverse complement strand
TGGACATCCCCCGAGGGCTCCCAGGCTGCCAGAGGGATGTCTGACTGCCAGCTTAGGCCCAATCCTCCGGGGAGCAGGCTTAAGCCAGCAGGTGGTCATCCCCCGAGGGGTCCCAGACTGCGAGAGGGCACAGGCCGGGCTGAGAGACACCCCCCGCCTCCCTGAGTGCACAAATTTTTGTGCACCGGGCCTTTAGTATAAAATAAATATCAAAAATATGTCTAGTATATATATATATATCCCTAATATGCAAATAGGGGAACCAAACAACCAGTTGCCATGACGTGCGCTGACCACCAGGGGGCATGCGCAGAACATGGCGGGCGTCTGCTGTGGTGGGATGGTGGAGCAGGTCCCTGTCATCTGAGCGAGCCTCTGGTGGTGACTGAAAATGCTTTGCTCCCGTGTGCTCACACCTGCTGCCCCTGTTGGCCCCGCTGACCGCACCTGGATCGCCCCTGAGGGCTTGGGCACCTCCCCCTGCTCTTGAGGGGCAATTGGGCAGCAGCCGCCTCTCGCACCTGCTGCTGCCGCCAGCCCCAATCGCTCCACACTGTGAGCGCGAGGGGTCAACGCCTGGGAGGAGCGGGGCTGCCAGCAGAAGGGGACGGGGGCGTGGCGGGAGGGGGGGGACAGAGGATGGCCCACAGTTCCTTCCAAGGTGCACGAATTTGTGCACTGGGTCCCTAGGAATATACCTTAAAAAAACCACCTCAAATCGTGCCCTCCGCTGGGAACCTCCCACGGCTCCCATCCCCTCAGATGACAGCGGAGCTGACACTGCAGACGTCACCCCTCCTCACACTGCGACCCCGCGGACACCCCGCCCAGGCTCCCGAGGCCCCTGCACCCGCGGGCCCTCCTCGCCTTTCACGCCACGTCCCCTCAAACTTCCGGTCAGAAACGGGGGCCCCCACGAGCGCCCCCACGGGCCGGCCTGGGCAGCCCTCATCAAGGCCTGAGGATGCAGGGACGGAGGTCGGGGAGGAGCCGGGGCGCAGGACCCACCTGCGCGGGCTCCACCAGGGCGGCCTCCGCCTTCGGCACCTGAGGGCGGGGGAGGCGAGGGGCCAATCGGCGGGAGACGAGGGCGAGGAGCCGGGTCCGTTCGGGTAAGAACCGCCCCCGCGCCCGTCACTGCAGGTCTGACCCGGCGACCGGCAGACTGGAGGAGGTGGGTTCCTTCCAAAAGAAAAATGTCCGCCCAAGAAGGAACCGGAAGTCCCGCCCCGAAGCCTTCCCCACGCATGGAGACGACCCTTTCCTGGGTCTTCATTGGCCCTGCACCGCTGAGGCTTCTGGGTAATGTAGTTTCCACAAGCACCAACCGTGGAGACGTGCGTCGGGCGCCACCTCCTGGGCAAAGGTAGAATCACAGCGTTAGTGGCGCCTGGAAAGGGAGGACTAGGCGGGTCTTCCCCCTCCTTTCTTCTCTGAAGTCAGTGACAATATATTTTAAAAAGGAAAAGGAAAGTGAAGCATGGTAATGATCCCTCCTTAGGGAAAACTTGTGTTTGAAACTGTTGTTTTAGAATTTTCTGCTGTTTTGAAATTCTCTGTTATTTTTATTTATTTATTATTTAAAATATTTTTATTGATTTCAGAGAGGAAGGGAGAAGGAGAGAGAGATAGAAACATCAATGATGAGAGAGAATCATCGATTGGCTGCCTCTTGCACTCCCCCAACTGGGGACTGAGCCTGCAACTCAGGCATGTGGCCTTGACGGGAATCCAACCTGGGACCCTTCAGTCCTCAGGCCAACGCTCCATCCACTGAGCCAATCCGGTTAGGGCTCTCTGTTATTTCTGGACTGTAAAATAACTTTGCTTTTTAGCTTGAATAATAGGAGAGATAAACTTGTCTGACCTTGCAAGCTAGCCGTCTCAGATACAGTTCCTCATGTTGTGACCCTTTAATACAGTTGCTCATGTTGTGGTGACCCCCAACCATAAAATTATTTTCGTTGCTACTTCATAACTGTCATGTTGCTGCTGTTATGAATCGTCATGTAAATATCTGATATGCAGGATGGTCTTAGGCGACCCCTGTGAAAGTGTCATTCAACCGCCAAAGGGTCGCGACCCACAGGTTGAGAACCACTGATTCTGAAGGGACTGATATGCTGATACTGATAATAATCCCCATATTCTCATGCCAAGTGTTTGTATCCACAATTACAGGTGTCTGTATAGATATGAAAGGTGTTTGTTAGATATGTACTCAAGGTTACACGCTGTCTACAAAAATAACTTACACAAAGAAGTAGAAGGATATAAAAAGGAAATACTCCCTGCTGTGTGTTGGTTCAGAATCTGACAGCGGTAATCTGCTCTGAACCTGTGCGAAATCAAGGTGACTCCTAACTAATTGGCTGATGAAGGCGTCTTGTCCAGCTCCCTGATTTGCGATACGACAAAAGGAAGGACTGGGGCTCCAACTATGCAGGGAAATGGAAATCCAGGTCCATCAGTAAGAACAGGCTCTGGCCCTGACTGGTTTGGCTCAGTGGATAGAGTGTTGGCCTGCGGACTGAAGGGTCCCAGGTTCGATTCCAGTCAAGGCCATATGCCTGGGTTGCGGGCTCAGTCCCCAGTAGGGGGCGTGCAGGAGGCAGCTGATCAGTGATTCTCTCTCATCATTGATGTTTCTATCTCTCTCTCTCCTTGCCTCTCTGAAATCAATAAAAATATATTAAAAAAAAAAAAAAGAGGCGGAAAAACAAAAAAAAGTCAGGCTTGCCGGGCTGCTGTTGCTCAGGTGGCTGAGAGCCGCCCCAGGTGCCCCGAGGTCGCGGGTGGGTTTGGATCCGGGGTCGTGGGCTCAGTTCCCAGTAGGGGGCGTGGAGGAGGCGTGGTTCTTGCTCTTCAATCTCTCTCTCTCTCTCTCAAAAAAACAAATCAATTAAAAAATAAAAACAACTGGACGGGCTTTGGTGCCGCATCAGATGCGCTGTGACCGGCGGTGACTGTGGGGACGGGAAGGGCCTGACGCACAGGCACGAGTGTGACCCAGGCAGCGGCCCCCCGGCGGGCGCCGTCTTTGTTCCCATTTTACAGGTGACAACACTGAGGCACTGGAGGGTCACGCAGCCGCTGAGAGGCCCCGAGTGGGGGGGGGGGCGTGGATGCGCCCCCGGGCCGACACTGTTGCCTGCAGAGGTGCTTGCAGACCAGGCAGAGGTCAGGGAGGGGGTCCCTGGTACTGGCTCTAGGGTGTCCTGCTCCTCGTCCGTCCGTCCGTCCTTCCGTCCGTCCTTCCACTGGAGATCTCTGGCAGGTGCCGCCCAGGGCCAGGGCTTTGAGTCCTGACCAGGGAGCGTCTGGATTGGGCCCCACGTCTGGCAGGCGGTGGCACCGTGTGTTCTACCCGCAGCGTCAGGAGGTGCGGCGGCGGCGGCGAGGCTGAGCTGGGGGTGCCCAGGAGGCCGTGGTTGGCACTGGGCCAGGTGGAGGCAGTGGGAAGCAGCGATTGGACCTGGGACCCGGCCGGAAGCTGGGCCTCCGCCAATGGTGGTGGGAGCCAGGGGACAGTTAGGGGGCGGGGGCGGTGTGATGGGACCCAGACTTAACAAGCTTTTTTAAAAAATATATATATTTTATTGATTTTTTACAGAGAGGAAGGGAGAGGGATAGAGAGTTAGAAACATCGATGAGAGAGAAACATCGGTCAGCCGCCTCCTGCACACTCCCTACTGGGGCTGTGCCCGCAACCAAGGCACATGCCCTTGACCGGAATCGAACCCGGGACCCTTCAGTCTGCAGGCCGACGCTCTATCCACTGAGCCACACCGGCCAGGGCAGGATGGGATTCGGATCACACGTGTCCAGCCCTGCGGATGCCATGTGTACACGGGCGTGTGGTGAAGCTGGGAGATGCATGTGGTGTGTGTTGGGGGCGTGAAGGGCGGTGCGGGAAGGAGTGATGCGCACGTTGGGAGGGACTGTAAACCGATGGCCTCAGGCCCTGGTACTGGGGCCGATGGACCCAGATTTGATGGTGGCCCTGGCCGGTGGCTCAGTGGTCAGAGCTCTGGCATGCATGCCGAAGGGTCCCCCGCACTTAATTCCCTCACATGGATGCTTTTTTCCTCTCCCCCTGTGCCCTCCCCTCTCTCCCCACCCTGGCAGGGCCGTGTGACCCTCGAGGACGTGGCCGTCCGCTTCTCCCGGGAGGAGTGGCGGCTCCTGGATGAGGCTCGGCGGCGTCTGTACCGCGAGGTGCTGCTGGAGAACGGGGTGCTGATGGCCTCCCTGGGTGAGCTTCCCCCGCCTTCCCCGCCCGAGGGTGTTGTGCGAGCGCCCGGCCCGTGCCCGCGCCCGCCTCGTGTGCACTGCCACCCCGCTTCCCCGAGCTGCCCAGAGCCTTGTGGGCAAGGGTTTGGGGACGAGGCCTCCCAGAGTCAGCCTGGTGGCTCGCACCCTTGGCCTCTCCCTGGTCTGGTGACACGGTGACAGTCCATGCGGTTCTGTCCCCAGGCTCTGGCCTCTTCCTGTGTCTGACATGGGATCTGCCTGTGGCTGGAATTCAGGCACCAACACCGTCACAGCCTGAGGGGTCGTCGGCCGTGGGGTGGGCTGCTCTCACCCCCCGTCTTGTCTCTCCCGTAGGCCTTGCATCTGGTGGGACCCATGAGCTCCCCCAGCTGGTGCAGCATGGGGAGCCCCTTCTGCCTGCCGGTGGCCTCAGGACTGTGGCCGGACCAGCGGGTACGGAGGGAGAGGCGTGGCTCAGGGGGGCTCACAGAGGGCCTGGCGGTTTGGTGCCAAGACAAGGGGCCAGGCCTGCTTTCCATCCTCGCTTTCCCAGTTGCCCACTGGGGAGGGAGCCCACAACCCGGGGGTGTGCCCTGACCAGGGATCGAACCGTGACCTCCTGGTTCATGGGTCGGTGCTCAACCACTGACCACGCCAGCCCGGCAGTGGGTTCCATTTTTTCTGGGTCTGAACACCCTTCTGGGCTGTGTTCCTGGGTGACCAGCAGCTTCTGGCTCTTCAGGAGCCGATCCTTGTGTCCTGGCTGCTCCTGAGGCCCCATGGGCCTGGGAGCTGGTCAGGCCCTTTCCACACGGTCTCCCGCCTCATCCTCCCACAGCCCCGGGACTCGGCTGGGCTGGGTGTGTCGGGTGCAGGTTTGTGAGGTGCTTCCCCTCCCCCCGAGGCCCACGTCTCTTCCTCAGCACGTCTCTGCCCCCCCCCCAGCCCCCCATCTCTGCGTCATCACGTCTCTGCTTTCAGGCTGTGGGCGCGGAGCAGAGGCTGAGGAGAATGTTCCTGCAGGAGGAGTGCCCAGAGCGAACCGTCGCCAACACCGGAAGCTGCGCTGTGGAGAGAAGCCCTTAGGAGGAGAAGAGGGGGCGCAGGGCCAGGACTTTCCAGCCGGCACTGGTCTCAGGCAGCAGGAGACTCACAGTACAGGGGCGCCACGCGGGGCCGCCCAACATCACCCCCAAAGAAGGCAGTACAAGTGCAGCGAGTGTGGGAAAGCCTGTGGTCAGAAATACTTGCTGGAGGAGCACCGGAGGCTGCACGCCGGAGAAAAGCCGTACCAGTGCAGCGAGTGTGGGCGGTCATTTAGCCATAAGCCCAACCTTTTCGTGCACCAAATAGTTCACATGGGTGAAAGGCCTGACGGCTGTAGCGAATGTGGAAAATCCTTCAGCCGCAAGGCCGACCTGGTTCAACACCGGAGAGTTCACACCGGAGAGAAGCCCTTCACGTGCAGTGCGTGTGGGAAAGCCTTCCGGCATCACTCCACCCTCATCCCGCACCACAGGGTCCACACTGGGGTGAGGCCTTTCGAGTGCAGCGAATGCGGGAAATCCTTTAGCTTCAGCTCGGGCCTCATGAAACACCAGAGGGTTCACACTGGAGAAAGGCCTTATGGGTGCACTGAGTGTGGGAAATTCTGTAGCCACAAGGCCAGCCTCACACTCACTGGCAGGTTCACACTGGAGAAAGGCCGTATGAGTGCAGGGACCGTGGGAAGTTTTTTAGCCAAAGCTGTAGCCTCATGCAGCACCGCTAAGTTCGCACTGGAGAAAAGCCTTTTCAGTGCCAGGACCGTGGCCGACTCTTCGGTGAGAACTCGAGCCTGGTCAAGCACCGGAGGGTGCACGCCAGAGCCGGGCCTTACGAGTGCGGGGACTGTGGGAAAAGCTTTCGCTCCAGCTCCAGCCTGGTTAAACGTCGGAGGGCTCACCCCGGAGAGACGCCGTGGGAGTGCGGTGATTGTGGGAAATCCTTTCGCCAGCGTTTCAGCCTC
>NW_005872629.1:31802-33521 GCF_000147115.1 Myotis lucifugus | reverse complement strand
ACAGGGGGGCAGCGTGATTTTTAAGGAAGGCAACTTGAGAATTGAACTATTAACAGTGCATTTTTTGCATTTCTTACGGTTCTAGGGGCCTCATCTACAGTATATAAATAGGTATTGTGACATATTTATGCATTTCAGTTCTCTGTTACATGTTTTCAAACTTTATTTGCTATTTTTTCCTATCACTTCATCTTTTTTTTTTTTTTTAACAATTTCTTACTGATTTCTTCCTCAGTACTTTGGCTGTGCTTCCGTTCTTTTATTTTTCTCTTTCATGGATGCCATGTTCTCTGGAAGCTTGTTTAGACCAAGTTCATGGCTGTGTAGGCTTCCTCCATGTGAACGGGAGTTCATTTTTTATTTTTTATTTTTTTAAAATATATTTTATTGATTTTTTACAGAGAGGAAGGGAAAGAGATAGAGAGTTAGAAACATCCATGAGAGAGAACCATCGATCAGCTGCCTCCTGCACACCCCCCACTGGGGATGTGCCCGCAACCCAGGTACATGCCCTTGACCGGAATCGAACCTGGGACCCTTCAGTCCGCAGGCCGACGCTCCATCCACTGAGCCAAACCGGTTTCGGCAGGAGTTCATTTTTTGAATAGTAAGAGTTATATGTTGCAGGGGAGGGGCATCAGGATTTAGGATGATGAGAGAGAATCATTGCTCGGCTGCCTCCTGCACGACCCCCACTGGGGATCGAGCCCACAACCTGGGCATGTGCCCTTGACCAGAATCAAACCTGGGACCCTTCAGTCCACAGGCTGACGCTCCACTGAGTAAAACCAGCCAGGGCTCTTCATTAATGTTTCCAGCTCTCCTCCCTTCCTCTCTGAAATTAATAAAATAAAAATTTTTTAAAAAGAAGCGACTGCCCTAACTGGTGTGGCTCAGTGGATAGAGCGTCGGCCTGCGGACTGAAGGGTCCCAGGTTTGATTCCGGTCAAGGGCGTGTACCTTGGTTGTGGGCACATCCCCAGTAGGGGGTGTACAGGTGTGCAGGAGGCAGCTGATCGATGCTTCTCTCTCATCCATGTGTCTCTCTATCCCTCTCTCTTCCTCTCTGTAAAGAATCAGTAAAATATATTTTTAAAAAAATCAATAAAATATATACGTTTTTAGAAAGCAATTGATGTATGCAATTAAGTGGAACAACAAATTGATGCTTCTTTCTCCCTTCCCCTCTTTCTCTAAAAATCGATCAGTAAAAGAGATGGTAAAGAGTTGGGGCCCCTCGGGGCCAGGGCTGCCTTAGCTGGAACTAAAACCTGGACAGGTCCCCCTGAGGCACAGGAGGGTGCAGAGAGGCCGCCCCGCAGAGACCTGGGGACGGGGCCAGCGAAAGGCTGCAGAAGGGGCAGGAGTCTGGCAAGCTCAAGACCAGCTGAGCGAGGGAAGGGGAGCCCTGCAGGCCGCTGTGGGCGGCTCCTGTGGATTGTAAGAGTGATGGGAGCCCCTGACGGGAAGACCCAGGCATTCGTGGAGCCGTTTTTCCAGGATCTTTGGCAAGCCCAGGCCGCTCTAGTCGTGGCACAGAGCAGCAACGGCTCTGAGCTGGAAACAGCCTCAAGAAGCTACTAACCGGCCCGGCCAGTGTGGGTCAGTGGTTGAGTGTCAGCCTGAACCAGGAGGTCACGGTTCGATTCCAGGTCAAGGCACAGGCCTGGGTTGGGGGCATCGATCCCCAGTGGGGGGCGTGCAGGAGGCAGCCGATCC
>NW_005872629.1:26167-29492 GCF_000147115.1 Myotis lucifugus | reverse complement strand
TGGTTCTCATTCTGTGGGTCGGGACCCCTTTGGGGGTCGAACGGCCCCTTTCACAGGGGTTGCCTAAGTCCATCGGAAAACACATATATAATTACATATTGTTTTTGTGATTAATCACTATGCTTTAATTATGTTCAATTTTGTAACAATGAAATCGGGGGTCACCACAACATGAGGAACTGTATTAAAGGGTCGCGGCGTTAGGAAGGTTGAGAACCACTGGGTTAGGGCAATGCACACTTAAGTTTTTGTTGAAGAAAGTAAACTCTGGCCCTGACCGGTTTGGCTCAGTGGATAGAGTGTCGGCCTGCGGACTGAAGGGTCCCAGGTTCGAGTCCGGTCAAGGGCATGTACCTGGGTTGCGGGCACATCCCCAGTGGGGGGCGTGTAGGAGGCAGCTGATCGATGTTTCTCTCTCATCGATGTTTCTCACTCTCTATCCCTCTCCCTTCCTCTCTGTAAAAAAATCAATAAAATATATTTTTTAAAAAAAAGAAAGAAAGAAAAAGTAAACTCCGGGACTCCTGTAGGCCCAGGAAGGACAAGGCGAGGTTATAAAAGGGCAAAAGGTAAATGTTACCTGTGACTATGATTGTGTTTTGGGCTGGCATATCTGACATTTTTCAAATGGTACACCTTAAATATCTACAGGCTATTGCATGTCAGTTATGCCTTCGTAAAGTCGCTAAAAAGTAGTTCAACATAAAAAGCTCTGGCTCTCCCACAGGCTTTGGAAAGCAGAAGTGTGAACAACCCAATGCGGACCCCACTCCGCTTTCCTTATTCCCGGAGACAGGCGGCCCCGACTCCGTTTCGGAAACATTGTTGAGCAACGGATCCGTGAGGACAGCCACACGGGCTGGTCGCAAAGCCACAGCCCAGACAGTGGACGCCATTCTCTGTCCTGCCTGTAAGCAACGGACTTGAGCTGAAGCCCAGAATGACAGCGGGAACTCACAAAACCTTTTTTTAAAATTTATTGGTTTTTTTTTTGTTTTTGTTTTTTAATATATTTTATTGATTTTTTACAGAGAGGAAGGGAGAGGGATAGAGAGTTAGAAACATTGATCAGCTGCCTCCTGCACACTCCCTACTGGGTATGTGCCCGCAACCAAGGTACATGCCCTTGACTGGAATCGAACCTGGGACCCTTGAGTCCGCAGGCCAATGCTCTATCCATTGAGCCAAACCGGTTAGGGCTAAAATTTATTGTTAATCCTCACCCGAGGATATTTTTCCACTGATCTTTTTAGAGAGAGTGGGAGAGAGAGGGACAGAGAGAGAAACATTGATGTGGGAGACATCGATTGGTTGCCTCCTGCACATGCCCCCGACAGGCCCAGAGAGGGGGCTTTCAACCAAGTACGTGCCCTTGCCCGGAATCGAACCCGGGACCCCTTGGTCCACAGGCCGACGCTCTAGCCACTGAGCTACACCGGCCAGGGCTCCAACCCCTTTCGATGATTTGCCCTGACAGTGACGGCAGCTGCGGGATACGCCCTCTGGGGCTGCTGGGGCTCCTCGCGGCCTTGGGAGATTTCTGGGTGCAGGTTCCGAAGAGGCACCTCCATCTGATTTGCAGCGGCTCCTCTCTGCCTGTCAGTTGCACCCGGGGTTTCAGTCCCCATGACGGTTGCAGTCGGCTCCCCTGGCCTGAGGAGTGGCACCCGGCCGCTTGCAGAATTCTGACCATCAGGACACGTGGCTCCTTTTTTCTTTTTTTTCCTATTTATTAATTTTTCTTCCACGTGGCTCCTTGTAGAACCTGGTGAAAAGTTTCCCCTCGACAGCACTGAATGTTACGTGGGGCCCCCTGGGAGCCCCCCAAAGACAACGGAGCTGCCAAGGGGAGGGAGCCCTCCTTGGGGTGACTGACCTCTGGTCTCAAAAGACTTGCAGGCCACACACATCAGGGACACGGAGCCCTGCCCTGGTCCCAGGTCTCGGGCGGCAATGCAGGTTCGCCAGCGTCGGGAACAAAGATACCGTCATGACCAGCTATGGCGCCGCCGGGGCACTGGGAATGCCAGGGGACACTTTGTAAAGCATATGATTGTCTAACCGACAGTGATGCACCCGAAAGGAACACAAAGCAGCCTTCGATGGACTTGCTCTTCCACCTCCTGGCCGCCGGCTGTGGATGGTATTTCAGCCCCCGGAGGGGCGGGGGGCGGGGGCAGCAGGAACTGGAACCTACTGTGGGCACCCTCAGGCCCCGCCGCCCCACCTCCCCGCCATCCTGCCGCCTGGAGATGGAGCCTCAGAGGGGCAGGCGCACGGGCCGGGCCGCTGAGCTTCCTGTGCCGCGGGAGCGTGTGGCCGACTGACTGAGCGCCTTCTGTGACATTTATCTCGTCCTTTGGGGAAAGGGAAGTCGCTGTAAGAGTTCTGGGTTGGCTGCGGCCACATCAAAATCAGTCTCGTTGCCCTTCGTGGCACCTCCTCCTGTGCCTTCCACTGAAGCACCGGCTCCCTCCACGCCCGCCTCACACCGGCTCCTTGGACGGGCTGTCATTGCACGGACGGTGCTGGGCCGGCGCCGGCGCAGGGCGCTGGGAAAAACTCACCCAGCGCCAAGAACCCCCCAGTCTGCTGACGCCGGGAATTCCGGAAGAGACTTTGTTTTAAAATTAAGACTAAAGAGCCGTCCCGCCCTCCATACAAACCAAGCCCCATTCTGTTTTCCGCCCGCCCCACGCGGTGCACAGCACCCCGCGACGGGAGGTGGACTCGGCCACGAAACCTCCGCTGTCGGGCAGACAGTCCCGTCACCCGCTGGTGCCTTGGAGGCTGGGAGACCGACAGCTTCCGAGAAGGAGGCCGCCTCTCCCGCTTGGCTCCAGCAGATCCTGTGCACGGCCCCACGCGGGGCAGCTCCACGCGCCACTGGAACCGGAGCTCAGCGCGAGGGCGCAGGCTGCTCGCACCCTCCTCCGGGAACGGCGCCAGCACACGCACCCGTCGGGCCTCAGGGACTGTGCCAGGCGGTGGGGGCAAGACAGCTCCTGCCAGGGAGCCGGGGCCTCAGGATGGGGTCTGCAGCTCCCGTGAGCCCACACCCGCCTGGAACTCGGGGGGAAGCTCAACCTTCTGGACACTTGGAAGGAGGGGCTCCACTTCAGGCACATGGCTGCTGGGACGCCGTGAGCGGGGAGACGCGCATTTCCTCCGGGCGGAAGGCTTTTCTCAAGTGTGGGCCTTCTGGTGTGGACAATCAGGGGTTGGCGCCGGGCCGGGGGACTTTGCCAACGCTGTCGCGGTGCGGCTTTTGGGTGGAAGACGGAGCGCAGGCGCGGCCCCGCAGAACTCCTTCCGCTGGCTGCAT
>NW_005872629.1:22065-25896 GCF_000147115.1 Myotis lucifugus | reverse complement strand
GGCTGGTGTCCTGCTGAGGGTCCCTGCGCTGCCCACACCGGAGGCCCGTCTCCCTCCCCTGACTCCTCTGTGCAGAAGCTTCCCGCGCTCGCACACGCGCCAGGCCTTTCTCCGGGGACTTCTGCTGCGCCCTCGCCCTCGAGTCTGCATTTGGACCCAAAGCTTGTCCCGCATTCATGGCACTCGCGGCCTCTCTCCAGTGTGACCTCTGGAGCTGAACAAGTGAGTTCTTACCACAGGAGTCTTTCCCTCCTTGCTAGCCTGTGGGTGCTATTGTTACGGAATTTTCCCGGCGGCCAGGAAAAAGCCATTTATTTTCAGATGTCTCACGTGTCCCGGTCAGTGACTCGGGGCAGACGGCTTCTCTCCAAACCCTGAGCCAACCAATACGGAGGAAGCTTTCCCTTTATACCCTTTGCTTTCTCTGTCCCCCAAATACGGGATGGGACCTTTTGCGGGCTTTGCAGAAAGCCCCGTGTGTTGGGGTGGGGGCCGGGAGACCATACCTAGAGGCCTGGCCTGGCCTGGCGTCAGCGCTGATAACCCCGTCTAGGGGTTGTGTATTGTTCATGGTTTATGCCGAGGGGGGCTTCGGCGAGGAGCGCAGGGAGAGAGAAGGTTTTATTGATTTTTGCCGGCTGCGGGCGCTCTGCTGACAGAAGGGTCTGGTCCGTCCTTGGTTCCTCCCATGCCAGGTGTCTTCTGGTTATTTGAGCTATGCTGTGCTCAAGGCTGCAAGCTTTCTGCAAGATCTCTACTAAGCCAGTGGTCGGCAAACTGAGGCTCGCGAGCCACATGCGGTTCTTTGGCCCCTTGAGTGTGGCTCTTCCACAAAATACCACGTGCGGGCACGCACGTACAGTGTGATTGAAACTTCGTGGCCCATGCGCAGAAGTCAGTTTTCGGAAAGGAGATAGACGAAACAAGTCTACAAGACGAGTGTGGATGGGAGAGTTGGAAGGGGTCGACCTCAGCGAACGTACCTCAATCAGATTGAGGACGTTTTTAGCAAAGGCCAGCTTAGGAGTACCCTAGTTAAGTTAATAACAATGTACCTACCTATATAGTTTAAGTTTAAAAAATTTGGCTCTCAAAAGAAATGTCAGTCGTTGTACTGTTGATATTTGGCTCTGTTGACTAATGAGTTTGCCGACCACTGTGCTGAGCACGAGTCTTTCTCTGCCCCCTTTTATTCTCTAACCCTTTCAATACATAGAGAGAAAATGTCCCGGATCTGGATCTTGGAGTACTTAGGTAAACAGGGCTTGCAGGACCAGATAATTAAGGAAGGGGCCATGACTAGACCAGGAATAACTTCTGCTGGCACGTGAAACCCTCTCTTATAATCTTCCATTTACAATTTTTTTCTTAATATCAACTTTATTTTTCAGATAAATTCAGTGTAGGTGCATCTTAGATAAATAATTTTACATAACAAGTTATCTTAAATACCATAGACATGGATTGACGAGAGAGGGGAAGAGCATTTTCAATAGTGTATAGTGTCGAAAACGAACTATTGAGGACTTGGAATGCCATTCCAGAAAATTTTTTCTGTTTAAAAAACTTTGCAACAGCGTTACTCTCCATGTTTTCATCCACATACGTGTGTGAATCTTTGTTCTCAGTGATGAATTTTGTTAAGTCTCGTAATAGGAGTAGCCTGACAGGTGAAAGTAGTAGCTGGTGCATATCTCTGAAGGTCACGAAATGTAAACCTGATGTAAAATCTCTGTCATCAGTGATGCAGCAGCAAAAGTCCCACTGATAATATCAAAGAGTCATAAATTTTCTGTCGGACTATCAGTGTACATGTATACATTAAAAAATAAATGTATTTTTCATCATCATAGACTGTGTTTTTGTCGCTTGAATGAATTTTATTATTTCTTCAAGGTTCTTCACATACGTACACCTTAAGAGATATCAAGTAAGAGTAACATGTTCTCAAAAAATTAGGGTTGGCACGCAGAAGAATTTTGAGTCAGAGATTTTGCTGGTTTTGGCTCGCACTCACAAAAAGGTCGCCCACCCCTGGACGAGACTACAGGCTAACAGGAATGAGCATCAGGCTACTGGCACAGACTCCGATCGCTAGCCCCCCACAAATGTCTCATTCCCCCATCACTGTGACTTGGGGAACTTTAGGAAAGGCTACAGTTCCCATGAGGCATCTCGTGCTTCGTCTGTATTACATTCACTTTCCCAAGGTCACAGGGATGCGGTGTGTGAAGTGCTGGGGTCCCAGATAGAATTGAAACTCCAGCAGTGATTACATTTTTGAAGTTTGGCCACTGGTGCCTTTTAGTAAATGGTAAAGGTTATTTATCTATCTTTAAACCACATTTTGACCAGTGTTCTCAGTGGTTAGCGCGTTGGCCCACGCACCCGCCAAAAGGGCTGTGGGTTCAATTCCCGGTCCAGGGCGCCGTGCGTGGGTGCAGGTGTGATCCCTGGCCCGAGTCGGGTTGAGTTCGGGAGGCAATCAGTCGTGGTGTCTGTGGGAAGGACCGACGGGGCCAGGACACCGAGGCGAGTCGTGAGGCCTCACCCAGTGAGGACACCAGTGCCAACTTCTCCAGCATCACATCCAGGTACAGGCGTCTCTGCGCCTCACCCAGGAGCCCCCACTCCTCCTGCGAGAAGAAAATGTCCATTGTGGAGCGCGGCTACACACAGCGGTTCTCAACCTGTGGGTCGCGACCCCTTTGGGGGTCGAACGTCCCTTTCACAGGGGTCGCCTGAGACCATCGGAAAACACATCTATCATTACATATGTTTTGTGATGAATCACTATGCTTTATGTTCGATTTGTAACAATGAAAATACATCCTGCGTATCAGATATTTACATGACGATTCATCACAGTAGCAACATGACAGTGATGAAGTAGCAACGAAAATAATTTTATGGTTGGGGGTCACCACCACATGAGGAACTGTATGAAAGGGTCACGGCATTAGGAAGGTTGAGAACCGCTGGGCTACAGCGTGTGGACAAGTTCAAGCCTGAGACTAATGAGAGAGCTCGATCCTCTTGTGACAAAGCCACGTGCAAGTCACAGCACAATTACAGCCAAAGGCTATAGTGCCGTGGCTCTCAGCCTTGGCTGCACATGAGAATCGCCTGGGAATCTTTAAAATCCTGATTTCTGGGCCTCATCATTCGAAAGAAACAGAATTTCCGGAGGATGAGGCCCAGAAATCAGGATTTTAAAAAGATTCCCAGGAGCCAAAACCGGTTTGGCTTGGTGGATAGAGCGTCGGCCTGCGGACTGAAGGGTCCCAGGTTCGATCCCCGTCAAGGGCATGTACCTTGGTTGCGGGCACATCCCCAGTAGGAGGTGTGCAGGAGGCAGCTGATCGATGTTTCTCTCTCATTGATGTCTCTAACTCTCTATCCCTCTCCCTTCCTCTCTGTAAAAAATCAATAAAAATAAAAAAAAAAGATTCCCAGGTGATTCTCATGTGCAGCCAAGGTTGAGAACCACTGCTATAGTGTAAGCTTGACCTACGGTCCGAATCCATGGGCCCCCGTGGCTGAGTGATGTCGGCTATGGGCGGTGCAGCCAGGAAACAAAGCTTGACCAGGTGCCTGTAACTGAGAAGATTTCGAAACCGCGAGAACATTGCGAACATCCAGAACACGTCTCGTGGAGTCTGACTATAAAAACAAGAGCTCGGCTTGCAGGGCCGTGGGCGCTTGTCTCTTCATCAGAGCGGAGGGGAGCGGCCCACCCCAGCCCCCGGCGTTCTTGTCTTCGTCTGCCGTCTTTAGACCCGCTCTGCGCGCGCCCCGCGCCCCGGAGTGATCAAGGGATGTCGGGGTGGG
>NW_005872629.1:0-19710 GCF_000147115.1 Myotis lucifugus | reverse complement strand
CCGGGCGGGCGCCCCCTGAGGCGGCGCGGGCAGTTCGGGGACTCGCCTCGGTGGGTGAAAAGGGGGAGCACGGGGTCCGGGTCTTGAGGTGGAGACTCAATCGCGACGGGTTTGCTCGGAAAAGCCCACGCCCTCGGGGTGTCTCCCGCCGAGACGCCGCCAGCCCCGGGCAGTGGGGGGCGTCCCTCCCGCCGCCCCCCAACGCGCTCCCCGGAGATTCGAACTCAGGTCCCACGTGGCTCCGCTGACTTGAACCCCATCTTCCGGGCGAAAGAATTAACCAAGTTTCCCCCCCAAAAAACAACCAAGGGGACCCGCAGCGCTCTTCACATTAAGGGGCTGTCGGTCTAAAACAGTAAATATCGGGCGCCCCGTCATTCCTAAGGGAGGGCTTTCTGGGGCCACCCAAGGGCTCAGGGAGGCGGCTCCCCTCCGGC
This sequence comes from Myotis lucifugus, assembly GCF_000147115.1. Taxonomy (NCBI): domain Eukaryota; kingdom Metazoa; phylum Chordata; class Mammalia; order Chiroptera; family Vespertilionidae; genus Myotis; species Myotis lucifugus. The sequence goes on along the minus strand of NW_005872629.1, from coordinate 19,273 downwards.
GGGTCGGGGTTCGAGGATTGCCCACCCTGTGCCACTGCCCCGGGCCTGGTCGCACCCTCACAGGCACTGCTTCCGTTCCTTCCCGACACCCGGGGGAACCCATGCGCCTTCAGTGCCCATTTCCCACTTTATTTTAATTTTATTTATTTTATTTTTTTTGGGTTTTTTTGTTTTGTTTTGTTTTTTGTTTTGTTTAGAGCAGTGGTTCCCAAACTTATTTGGCCTACCGCCCCCTTTCCAGAAAAAATATTACTCAGCGCCCCCTGGAAATTAATTTTTAAAAAATTTTAATAGCAATTAAACAGAAAGATATATGGATTAATGTATCTACCTTTTTTGTAAAATATAGTAAAGAAAGGTGTAAATTAGAAACATTGAAGTTTGAAATTATGAAACTATTTATTGAACTCAGAATAGAAAGGTAATACCTTTTTTGTAAAATATAGTAAAGAAAGGTGTAAATTAGAAACATTGAAGTTTGAAATTATGAAACTATTTATTGAACTCAGAATAGAAAGGTAATACAAAAAAAGTTAAAACAAATGCACCTGTGGCCATCACCGCCCCCCCTGGATCGCTGCAGCGCCCACCAGGGGGCGGTAGCGCCCACTTTGGGAATCACTGGTTTAGAGGAAGGGAGAGGGAGAGAAACATTAATGATGAGAGAATCATTGGCTGCGTTCTGCACGTCCCCTCCTGAGAAAACTACATTACCCAGAGGGGAATGTGCCCCGTTTTGGGGAGGTCAGGGTGGGACTTCCTGTGCCCTCCTCAGAAGCTTCATATTTGCCTTTCAGGGTGGTTCACCAAGTCAGAGGCTCCAAAGCAACAGGCCGTGGTGGGGAAGTGCCAGAGGGTCGTCCCTGCCATGCTGAGGCGGGTCCGAGACTTGCTGAGCCGCTACTGTTGGGGTTCAGGCCTTCCAGCCTCACAGACTGGGCTCTGCCCACAGAGTTTGATGGCTGTGGCAGCGCCAAGGCGCCGGGCTGAGGTGAGCACGTCCCCGCTTCCCCCACCCAACCCTGCAGCCCGGGCCCCACCTCAGGACCGGGAGGCGTTACTGGGTGACACCGGTGTGACGGGGGTGGGAGAGGGTGAGGGGCCACCGGGTGAACAGGTGCAGGGGCTGCTAAGCTGGAAGATTCGGGAAACCTGGGCCCTGTTTTGTTTCTAAAGGCAACAGAGAAAGTGAGGCAGAGGTGTGCGTGAGGAGTGTTACTTTTATTCTCACGGCGCCGGGCCATGGATGGATGTGAACAAAACAGGGACATTGTGTGAGGCAGGGATTCTCAAGTTTTCCCAAAACTTCCCAGAGGATGAACAGACTAGAAGGGAGGGGCCAGCAGGAGGGGCGGGAAGGAGGACCCTGTAGGTGATGAGGTCACTGGCAGTTGCACACTGGACTGACCGCTGAGGGCTGCGGGCATCACCCGGCCCTGGGGCTGGGCCAGGCCCTGAGCAGCCTGAGCCCCTGGGTCCTGGGGTGGGTGCCAGGCCCTCAGCCCTTTAGTTCCCACCGGTTCCTGCGGGTGCAGAGCTGCTGAGGGGACGGGGCTGTGGGGCTGATTTCAGGGTCTCACATTCCTGTGGCCTCTGAGGTCGTGGGGTCCTGGGGCTGTCCAGCCTCTCTTCCAGCTCGTAGGCCTGGGGATCTTGAACAGACACCAAGGCCAGAATCCTAAGTCGAGGTCTAGGGTTATAGGATGTGGTCCCTCTTTTGGCAACAAGTGGAATGAGATGTGAGAGGTCCTCCCAGGCACAGGGGCCAGAATGTGCAATGGCTTAGAGGGGACACTGAGCAAGTTCTGGAACCTGCAAGTGTCCTTTCTTCCCATGGGAACTGGGGGCAGTGGGAGAGGAGTCAGGTCTAGAGCAGCTTTGTAACAAGTTGAGTGTTTGTTCTGCCGGTGATGGGTGCCTGGGGCAGTGGAGGCAGGTGATCTGACCCAGGTCTCGTGAGAATCCATGTGGCTGCAGCTTAGAATGAACAGGGAGGAGGCTGCTGCAATAGTCGGAGTAATTGTGATGGTGTCTGGGCCAGGGTGGTGGCCATGGAGGTGAGAGAAGCATTGTGATTATAAGTTAGGGTTTTGAGTGAAGATGCCAGGATTTTTTTTAAAGCTTTATTTACTTATTTTAGGGAGATAGGGACAGACAGACAGACATTGATTTGTTCTATTTATTTATCCGTTCATGGATTGATTCTTGTATGTGCCCTGATGGGAGATTGAACCCCCAACCTTGGTGTATGGGGCCCGACGCTCCGCCCAACTGAGGAAACCGAAACCGGCCAGGGTGCCTTCTGCATTTTCTTTTTTTTAAATATTTTTGATTGATTTTAGCGAGGAAGGGAGAGGGAGAGAGAGATAGAAATATCAATAATGAGAGAGAATCATTGATTGGCTGCCTCCTGCACGCAAGCGAGTCCGCAACCCAGGTATATGATTGGAATCGAACCTGGGACCTTTCAGTTTGCAGGTCAACATTCTATCCACTGAGCCAAACCAGCTAGGGCTGCATTTTCTAATTTTAAGGTTGACATAGAGAGAGGTAGGAGCCAGGGATGACATGAAGGTTTGGAGGAAGTGAAGCACCTCAATTTAGATGGCGAAACACACTGAAGGAAGAGCAGTATTCATTGAGGGTATCGGGAGTTTTATTTTTGGCCTGATGAGGGTATGAGATTTTTGAGAGCGAGTTCATAGGTGTCTGGAGTTCTGAGGAGGTGTTCAGGATGGCGACTTCTCCAAAAGGAAGTGGAGAGTGTGTGGACCCTGGAGGAGCTGCAGCTCACGTTAATATGGGGAATCCTGGTCGGAATGTTAAGGGTAATAGCCCAGGATGAGGAGCGTGGGCCTGAGGACTGGGTTCCTGCTGGAACCCTGGTTGTGGGAAGTGGGTGTCACAATGTAAGTGACAGACAGAAGTGGTCATGTGGAGGGTGAGGGAGAGACTGGTTTGGCAAGTGGACAAGGCCTCCAAGGGACGAGGGATGTGGAACAGATGAGGGTGGAAGAGTAACTCACACACGATGAGAGGAGGGCTGGTGCATATTCACTGCTTTCAAGACTCTCCAGAACATTGGTATGGCCCTTGGTGTGGCTGGGGTGTGGCCGTCAGGTTGGCTGTTAGCTTAGGGGCACATGTGATCATCTGGAAGACTCACTGGGCACAGGCTAGAGGGCCCTCGGGCTGGGCCTGGTGTGGGGTGAGGAGAGGGGAGGCTGTGACTGTGCAGGGACATGAGGTGCAGCACCAGTGGGGAGGCTGTGGGCACCTGAGAGCCCATGTGACGTGGGAACAAGGAACAGTCAGGAGGGCGGCCCTCGGGGCAGGACTCCGGCCGCCTCTGTGATGTGGACCATCAGTCCGGGCAGTGCTCGATCCTCTTAGAGTTTTCCAAACATTCTCTGGACCCCATCTGCTGAGCAGTGAAGAGAGAGGCCAAGGAGATGATGTGGTGCCGAACAGGAGGGGCCGGGCGGTGGGAGCGCAGGCGGGAGAGGTGTGGTCGGGACAGTGATGTGCACGTGGAGAGGGCGTGTGAGCTCATGGCCACAGGGCCCTGGCATTGACATGAGAGTGAATGAAGGGCGAGCCCGTGTCTGTCGTATTTGGTGGAAACGCAATGTGGCTCCCCGGGGAGTTGCCTGGAAGGAGGGGGTGTGGTCCTCCATGCCAGGCCCAGAACTTTGATGTCATTTATGTCCCTTCCTGCCTTTTGTTGAGGGCGGATATAGTGATCAGTAGGGCCTCGATGAGATAGCAGACCTCAGTGCCACCCAGGCTTGGAAATCTCCCCTGGCATAGGGAAGGGAGAAGGAGAAGCAGGGGCTGGATTAGGGAGGTGGTAAAATTATAATCCTGGGAAAGAAGCGAATCATGGAAAAATTGTCCCTGTCAGGGCATGTTTGACTTTCCTTTAAAGCTGTGCTGCTGGGAATGTAGCTGTGAGAGAGAGGTGTGATACACATAATTATGTGCGGAGGGTACTGTAAAGGGAAGGGATTTGGGTCGCCAGGGTGAAGGGTGATGCCATGGTTTTTATGTATTGGAGGGACACTGGACTCACAGGTATTGCCTGACAACTTGAGTGTCTCATCACTCACACTCTCTGTGGCCAACTTCTCTGTATGTTTGTGACACCCACTGTGTTAACAAGGGGCAGTGTGGCCTACATGCCACGCGCAGAACTGTTATCTCTCTGCCCCTCTGCCTGTTATTGTGGGAGGACACAGTATCAATGGGAATATAGAAGTGAGTGACTCCAATGATAGCAGGGTTTGGTGTCATTGATGTGGAAGGAGGGAGCAGATGGATGTGGAGACTGAGTGGTATGAGGAATGTAAAATCCTAGGAGTGAAGCTGGTCATGAACTGAATTGTCACCATTATTACAGGATATGGACTTTGAGGACGTGGCCATTGCCTTCTCCCAGGAGGAGTGGGGGCTCCTTGATGAGGCTCAGAGACTGCTGTACTGCGAGGTGATGCTGGAGAACTTTGCACTTGTAGCATCTGTTGGTAAGACCTTCACACTACTCATGTCCTAGGTCAGTGATGGCGAACCTTTTGAGCTCGGTGTGTCAGCATTTTGAAAAACCCTAACTTAACTCTGGTGCCGTGTCACATACAGAAATTTTTTGATATTTGCAACCATAGTAAAACAAAGACATATTTTTGATATTTATTTCATATATTTAAATGCCATTTAACAAAGAAAAATCAACCAAAAAAATGAGTTCGCGTGTCACCTCTGACACGCGTGTCATAGGTTCGCCATCACTGTCCTAGGTTGTGGCCTCCCTTTCGTTTTTCCTCCTGAAGTAGCTTAGTCCCTCAGCCAGACCATGGGCTCTGCTAATTTCCGCACTTCATTGTCATACGTGCTGTGGCTGCTTGTGCTGTGTTGTGTGGTGTGAGTGCCCTCTGCCGGGAACACTGAGCATCCCTTACATCTGTTGCCTCAAAAAGTTCAGAGAATGGGCCTCGGCTCAGACAGCCCAGTACATGCCCCGTCTTCACCCTCTGCCTGGAAGGGTGACTCTGCCCAGATTCATGGCTTCTGGTTCTGGCCCCTTCTGTTAGCTAACAATCCTTTGTGACTTCCTGTGCCAGGTCATGGTCATTCTTTATATGAACCATGGACTGTACTTGTCAGATCTACCTCAATTGTTTGTAATATTGTCTTCCCTGAACACTATCGTATGTCAAGTTGGCTCTGGGCCAGTAGTGGCTGCTTACGTGTGTTGTCTGTCATTAAGACTTGGATCATTCAGGTTCTGAGTAGTTGTTTCATTGAAGGTGCAGGGAGAACCCTGCTTCTATCACAGGCTGTACATAGAAAGATGGTCTCAGGAGAAGGCTGGCCCTGGTGAGTGGCAGCTGGGCAAGAGCCTGACCTAAGGGCTGTTCCAATCATGCCCGGATTCTGCTTGTGTCCGATAGTGTTGTGGTGCAAGTGCCCCTGCTCACAGCACATTTCCATTTTTTCTTTCCCATATTTGATCCTTTGATAACTTGTCATTTCATCGGTGACTTCTCAGCTTCTGGCTCCCTTCCCCTCTGTGGTCTCCCAGCATCAGCTGTTCCTCTGCACTGGTTCCTCTGGCATATGTTCCAGCATTGACCTCTGCATATGTTATGAGGTGTGCATGTGTCATTAGCAAGTGCATAGACACCAGCTTCTCACTTCCTGAATTTTACTGGGGGTAAAACATAACCAACCTTCTGGACAGCTTGCCCATTTCACCCTTAGACAAGCCCTTCTGAATGCTTTCAGCAGAAGAATTAGTTGGAGATGCTGTTTCTATTCCATGTGGTTGCCTGCCATGTCTGTGTCCTTTTCCTGGGGAGGTCTCCCCTATTTTGTGATCTTCAGAAGCCCAGTACTGCACAGCAGCACGTTATTCAACCTACCTCCAGGGCTCTATTTTCAGATGATCTCACGAAACCAAAAACCAAGATCCCATGAAACCAACATACGGAGTCTGACAAACCTTAGTAATGGGACTTGCTCCTCCCACTACAGCCAACACCGTTACCTCAGCATTTCTTTGCTTTCAGGTTGTTGGCATAAAAGTGAAGATGAGACCTCTTCCAAGCAGAGTGTATCTGTAACAGCAGAGTCACAGGTCAAGGCTTCTAAGACAGCTCTACCAACCCAGAAGACCCATCTTTGTGACCGGTGTGTCTCAGTCTTAAAAGCTATTCTGCACCTGACTGAGTCACAAGCAGCAGACTTTGAGCAGAAAGCCTTCAGTGATGCGTGTGTGAGAGACTCCTGTTTCAGCGCAAACCCTCACCAGCAACAGAGAGAAGCCAGTGGAGAGAAGCCTTGGAACGAAGCTGTGGACTGGGCCTCGTTGCTGACCAGGTGCAGCTTCTATGCATCACAGAAGCCTTTCACGTATAGGGAGGTAGAGGAGGATTTCCCAGCCATCGCAGGCCTTCTTCAGCACCAGGACACTCTTCATACTGAGGAGCCACACAGTGGCCCTGAGAGTGGGCAGGCCGTTCTTAGTGGAAAACATCATCACGAGTGGGGTGAGTGTAAAATGGCTGCCTTCCACAACCAGAACCTTGTTCAACAGCAGAGCGTCTGCCCTGGAAAAGGGCGTTTTGAGTGTCGCAAATGTGGGAAGGCCTTAGGAGACTTCACAGGTCATAGGAGACTTCACACTGGACAGAAGCCTTATGAGTGTGGTGATTGTCCGAAATCCTTTAGCCAAAGCTCTAGCTTCATTCAGTACAACAGAGTTCACACTGGAGAAAAGTCATATGAGTGTAGTGATTGTGGGATGTCCTTCAGCCATAGGTCTAAGCTCATTGAACACCGGAGAGGTCACACAGGTGAAAGGCCTTATGAGTGTCGTGAATGTGGGAAGTTTTTTAGACGCAAAGATTACCTCCATAACCACGAGAGAGTTCACACCGGAGACAAGCCGTATGAATGTAGTGATTGTGGGAGATGCTTTCGCTATCAAAATGGACTCATTCAACATGAGAGAATTCACACTGGAGAAAAGCCATATGAGTGTAACTATTGTGGAAAGTCCTTCAGCCAGAGCTCAACACTCCTTGAACACCACCGAGGTCACACTGGGGAAAAGCCTTATGAGTGTAGTGTTTGTGGGACATCTTTCAGCAGAAGGTCTGCCTTCACTCGACATCAAAGAATTCACACTGGAGAAAAGCCATATGAGTGTAGTGATTGTGGGAAATGCTTTAGATATAACAGTGGACTCGTTCAACATCAGAAAATTCACACTGGAGAAAAGCCATATGAATGTAGTGATTGTGGAATGTTCTTCAGCATTAGGTCTAAGCTCATGGAACATCACAAAGGTCACACTGGAGAAAAGCCTTATGAGTGTAGTGAATGTGGGAAGTTTTTTAGACGCAAAGCTAACCTCCGTATTCACCAGAGAGTTCACACTGGAGAAAAGCCTTATAAGTGCAGTGCATGTGGGAAAACCTTTGGACAAAGCAATATCCTCCTCCAACATATGAAAGTTCACACAGGAGAAAAGCCATATCAGTGTACTGATTGTGGGAAGTCCTTCAGCCGTAATTCTATCCTCATTGATCACCAGCGATGTCACACTGGAGAAAAGCCTTTTGAGTGCAGTATTTGTGGGAAATGCTTTAGACTACGCAGCAGTCTTAGTTATCACCATCACGTTCATTCTGGAAAAAAAGCCTTATGACTGGTGAATGTGGGAATTCCTATAGCAATACTTGTGGCCTTGTTCTTCACCAGATAGTTCACACCGGAGAAAAACCATATGGATGTTGTGATTGTGGAAAATGCTTTAGTTATAAACATAGACTCATTCAACATCAAAGCACTCACAGTGAAGAAAAGCCATATGAGTATAGTTATTGTCGAAAGTCATTCACAGAAAGGTCTCAGCTCAGTAAACACCGCAAAGGTCACACTGGTGAAAGGCCTTATGTGTGTAGTGTTTGTGGGAAGTCCTTCGTGACAACCTCTCTCCTCATTGAACACCAGCGATGTCACACTCGAGAAAAGCCGTGTGAGTGTAGTGAATGTGGGAAGTTTTTTTTTTTTTAAATATATAATTTTATTGATTTTAGGGAGGAACAGAGAGGGTGAGAGAGAGAAACATCAAGGTTGAGAGAGAACCATGGATTGGCTGCCTCCTGCACGCCCCCTACTGGGGATCAAGCCAGCAACCTGGACATGTGCCCTTGATCGGAATCGAATCTGGGACCCTTCAGTCTGCAGGCTTACTCTTCTATCCACTGAGCCAAACCGGCCAGGGCAAATGTGGGAAGTTTTTTTATAGGAAGCTCTATCCTTTTCCAACACTACAGAGTTCACTCTGGAGAAATGCCTTTGCAATGTAGTGATTGTGGGAAATTCTTTAGACAATGTTCCAACCTGATTCAACACTGGAGAGTTCAATCTGGAGAAAAGCCTATGGGTGTACTGGATGTGGGGATTCTTTTAGACTCAAATCTAACCTCTTTAGACACTAGAATGTTCACACTGGAGAAAAGCTTTAAAGATGCTGGGATGTTGGGAATGTTTCATTTCCTCAGTCATAACAACACTGGAGGAGACCGAGAACCATTTACTTGAAATTTTTTTAGCGAAACTGCTAGATTCCTCATATGCTTTGCGTACAAATGTTTTTAACTCTCTATCCCTCTCCCTTCCTCTCTGTAAAAAATCAATAAAACATATTTTAAAAAAAATCACAAGGACAAACTCTAGACAGAGTAGGCATGTTCCTACCTGAACCCGTTTTCGCACATGGTCAGTTATATGTTGCTTTCTCTCGAGTTCGAAGAGCATGTGACGTTAAAGTTGTAAATAATTCATCAAAAGGGAAATTAGTCAAGCACTCTGAAAGTGTTTTCACTCTTAATGTGGTGTACAGGGACATATTAGGATAAGTTTACTCACTTTATTAGTCATTGTTGGCATAACTTGTTTTTATATGATGTTTTTGTTTTCATATCATGTTTTTGTTTTTATATCATGCCTCTGTTATATCCTTTTGTTACTGTTTATTAATAAATTTATATATTCTCATACATTTTAGTGATTTCCTTTCATCTCTCACACTTCTATTATAGAGAAAGGTCAAATAGCAATATTAAAATATTTCCTCTAATTCCCTTTTTTTATTTTTTTTCTCTAATTCTCTTTTAATGTGCATGAATTTCATGCACCGGGCCACTAGTTTTTAAATGAAATGTGAACATTGAGTACAGCAGTATTTAGCAGGAGTTCAAAGGTTAGCTTTTTATACCATTTCATGGGTTTTCGTAACGGATTATTATAGACACTCATTTGATCAGATATATCAACTGCTGCTTTTCCTACGTTATAATCCACTACAATTTTTGGTTTCAAGAAGTGACATCTGTTTTCAGCGTTCACCATCTCTGACGTATGTTTTGTTGAGAGAAGATACATTATAACATTAGTTGGTGTCGTATTTTCTTTTTCTAAACTTTTCCCTGCATATACAGCGCTAAATGGAAAGGAAGACAAAAACAGGCTTGGCGCTTAATGTGTTAATTTTGTTGGTTCTGTTCACTTTGCGGGATGCTTTGAAAGGATAATTGTCATCTGTCAGCATGTGGAGCTGAAGAGATGTGGGGCTGCTAAAATTTCTATGCTGCTTAAGGGACAGTAGGATGTCAGAAGACTGCTCTTTGTTTAACATTGCCTTACTGCATTGCTGCCCAAAGCCTTCAATGTAAGACTATGACTCTGGCCCCTAATCTGCAAGATTATTGTGGAGGTCATAGGTCACCTTGAAGAGGAGGCCTTTGTTGTGTTTCTGTAAACATGAATTTTATTAGAGGCCCGGTCCATGCAATTCATGCACGGGTAGGGTCCCTAGGCCATGGCTGGGGCCTGCCTTCCCTGGCTGCTGGTTGCCAGCTGGGGCCTTCCTTCGTTGCACACCGCCCCCTGGTGGTCAGTGCACCTCATCATGAGTGACCAAACCCTAGGTGTCCTGGTCGAACTGAGGGAAGGCTTTTATATACAGTATATAGGTTGCTTTGTTCACAGTACATATTAAATAGTGCCCAGCAACCTTGAGGCAGTGATGTAGAAAATTTCATAGGCTGGTGCTTTTTTTCTTGTAGGACTCTGAGGATTAGGTGGAAGCACAACTGGAACAGAAACACTGTATTATTAGTGAGTGGAAAACTGCAGTAGCCTTAGCCAGCTTGGCTCCGTGGACAGAGCATTGGCCAGCGGACCAAAGGGGCCCAGGATCCATTCTGCTCTAGGGCACATACCTCAGTTGCAGGCTCTTCCCCAGCCCAGGCCCTGGTCAGGACTCATGCAGGAGACAACCAATTGATGTGTTTCTCTCACATTGATATTTCTGTCTTTCCTTCTCTTCCACTCTCCCTAAAAACCAATGGAAAAATAGCCTCAGGTGAGGATTAATAAAGAAAAGAAAAAGGCATTGCAGTAAGTTAAATAAAGGGTGCTTTTTCTGAATGTTCATCCATAAGTCTTGCAGACACTGGCTTCTGGGACCTGTGGTTACACACAGTCTCAGGGCCTCCACTACTATTTCCTGTAGCTGAGGTTATTGGCCAGGAAAATAATCTAATGGTTTTGTGGATTCCCCTGGAATCTGGGGTTTTCACCTCAAGGTTGTTGCTCTAAAAGCAAGAAAGCAAAGCTAGAAAGATGCTCTTCCTTTAGTCAGTCGCAGATGTGTCCTTTGTAACCAGTCAGCATTCCTGTTGACTCAGATGGCAACAGTCTTCACTGCTTGCTAGTACTTGCTGCCACTGAGGAGAGAGATGGTAGAGTCCATGTAGGCTTGCCAACCTACATTTCTAAGAAAAGACAGATATCTAGGCCTTCATTTGGAGCCAGTTTTTAAAGTTTTAAAGTGTATATGTGTTATTCACATTCAACAAAGTGCATTTATCTAATGTGTGCTGTTTGGTGCGCTGTGACATATCTGTCACCTACAGGTGGGGTGAAAACAGGCTTACAGTTGCGAGTGAAACCGTTTCTTCTTGTATTTTCTTTAAAATATTTTATTGATTTTTTTACAGAGAGGAAGGGAGAGGGATACAGAGCTAGAAACATTGATGAGAGAGAAACACCGACCAGCTGCCTCCTGCACACCCCCCACTGGGGATGTGCCCGCAACCAAGGTACACGCCCTTGACCGGAATCGAACCTGGGACGCTTCAGTCCGCAGGCCGACGCTCTATCCACTGAGCCAAACCGATCAGGGCTCTTGTATTGTTTTTTATTATAATACTAGTGACCCGGCGCACGAAATCGCGCTAGACCCGGTACCCCGGGGCTCCTCGATGGGTTCCTCCAAAGAGGTAGGTTGGAGCCGCGGGCCCCCCAGGCTTCTTCCTCTGCTTCCTCCTCCTCCTCTTCCTCCTCCTCCTCCTCACATTCTCCTTCACCTCCTCCTTGTCATCTTCCACTATGATAATGGCCTCTTCCTTCCCCTGTAGACCGGCTAACACCTGGTACTCCCATCCCCCTATGCTACAGGTATCTAGGGCCTCTCCACCAAAGCCGGTCGTCTGGTTGGGTAAGACCAAGGTGACGCCCGAAGCAGTCACTGATAAGGGCTGACCCTGACCTACGAGAGGGAAACAGTTACAGGCCTATGTTGGTCTTCTGGGGTATTGGCGAGTGTTCATTCCCCACCTGGTGCAGTTGTGGCGGCCATTGTACCAGTTGTCCAGTAGGAGGCGACATGGGACCGGATTCCCGAAGTGGAGGAGGCCTTTCCAGCTGCCTGGCAGGTTGGAGACCTGACCCAACCATTCCAGTTGGATGTGACAGCTACTCCCTCGGGGTCTGGTTGGGGTCTGTGGCAACAGCATGGGCGGACAAGGGTGCCGTGGGGTTCTGGTCCCAGCTGTGGGAGGGGCCGAGAGTCGGGGGGGGGGGGGCTCCCACACTGAGAAGCAGGCAGCAGCCACTTGCAGGCCTGAGGCAATCACGGCACAAAGCAAGGTGCTGGTGAAGACTGCCTCTCCTGTAGCCGGTTGGCTTAGGTCCTGGGTGACCAGGCCCAAGTCTGTCATAGGATTGGCAAACCCTGTGGGGTCCAGTGGCAATTGAGACCCTGTCAAGGGATGAAACCCCTGCCCTCGATGGTATGGCTCAGTGGATAGGTTGGCCTGCGGACTGAAGGGTCCCAGGTTTGATTTCAGCCAAGGGCGCAGGCCCAGGTTGCAGGCTCAATCCCCAGTAGGGGGAGTGCAGGAGGCAGCCAATCGATGATTCTCTCTTATCATTGATGTTTCTCTCTCTCCCTCTCCTTTCTTCTCTGAAACCAACAAAAATATTTTTTTAAAAAAATGCCATAGCCCTGGCCGGTTTGGCTTGGTGGATAGAGCGTCGGCTTGCGGACTGAAGGGTCCTGGGTTCGATTCCAGTCAAGGGCATGTACCTTGGTTGCAGGCACATCCCCAGTCGGGGGTGTGCAGGAGGCAGCTGATCGATGTTTCTCCCTCATTGATGTTTCTAACTATCTCCCTTCCTCTCTGTAAAAAAATCAATAAAATATTTATTTAACCGTTTGAGTCCCAAGCAGCGCGATTGCGCTGCTGAGATTTTATGTCGAGAAAACATACGATTCGTTTGAGTCCCAGGGGGTATTGAAAAAACACTGTCGAAGAATCCCAAACAGCGCAACCGCGCTTTCTCTAAATGAGTACGAAAAGACCCAAACAGCATCATAGTGCTTGTTTTATTTTATGTCGAGAAATACCAAGCAGCGCGATCGCATGCTTGGGACTCAAACGGTTAAAAAAAAAAAAAACCGCCATAGGAGTTTCTATGGAGGAAGTACTCCCTAGTCCAGTGATGGTGAACCTTTTGAGCTCAGCGTGTCAGCATTTTCAAAAACCCTAACTTAACTCTGGTGCCGTGTCACATGTAGAAATTTTTTGATATTTGCAACCATAGTAAAAGAAAAACTTATATTTTTGATATTTATTTTATATATTTAAATGCCAAAAATTTGAGGAAAAAACAATTTTCCTCCCAGTATTAAAAAAAAATAATTGTGCCGTATGCAATGAAACGAAGTTATGTCACCGAAGGATGAATAAAATTCCAACACATAACTTTGTTGCTGCACTGACTTCCTATTGGTTAAAATAATAAATTCATTTAAATAGTAGTCAGCCCTGGCCAGTTTTGCTCAGTGGATAGAGCATCGGCCGGCGGACCAAAGGGTCCCGGGTTTGATTCTGGTCAAGGGCATGTACCTTGGTTGTAGGCTCCTCCCCGGCCCTTGTCAGGGCTCCTGCTGGAGGCAGCCAATTGATGTTTCTCTCACATCGATGTTTCTCTCTGTCTCTCCCCCTCTCTTTCCCATCCTCTCTAAAAGATCAATGGAAAAATATCCTCGGGTGAGGATTAACAAAACAAACAAACAAACAAAAAATAATAAATAAGTAAAGGTGATTAAATGTTTTTAAAAAATAATAAAAAAAACCCCAAAAGTAGGCAAATGATTCTGAGGAGACATTTTACCAAAGTAGATAAAGACAACGTCCTATATAATAAAAGCCTATATGGTCATGACGCCCTCATGCTGTAACGAGCGATCACCAGGAGGCTGTGTGTGCAGCGGGCGCATATGGGTGAGCTGGTCTGTGTGTGTGGCGAGGTGCACACTGATGGGTGGGGGTTTGACACGGGCACGGCACGGAGCCGTCCCATGGCTCCAGCCTACCTCTTTGGGGTTACTGATCACAGGGCTCCCGCACTGTGAGAGGGCACAGGCCAGGCTGGGGTACTTCCCCCCACCCCACCCCCCACCCCCAGTGCACGAATTTCATGCATCGGGCCTTTAGTAAATAAATAAATGAAAACAATGCTGTTGACTGGGAATCACACCATGACCTCCCGGTTCATAGGTCACTGTCCAGCCCTGAGCCACCCCGGCCAGGCACATGCCTGGTTTGCGGGCTGGATCCCCCAGCAGGGGCCATGCGGGAGGCAGTGGATCAATGATTCTAATCATAGCTGTTTCTATCTTTCCCTCTTCCTTCCCCTCTGAAAACAATTTTTATATATTTTTTATTTTTTTAAATATTTTATTGATTTTTTTACAGAGAGGAAGAGAGAGGGATAGAGAGTTAGAAACATTGATGAGAGAGAAACATCGATCAGCTGCCTCCTGCACACTCCCTACTGGGGATGTGCCTGCAACCAAGGTATATGCCCTTGACCGGAATCAAACCTGGGACCCTTCTGTCCGCAGGCCGATGCTCTATCCACTGATCGAAACCGGTTAGGGCTTTAAATTTTATTTTATTTTATTTTATTTTATCTTACTTTATTTTATTATTATTATTTTTTATCTTATTTTATTTTATTATTATTATTTTTTTTAAATATATTTTATTGATTCTTTACAGAGAGGAAGGGAGAGGGATAGAGAGCAAGAAACATCAATCAGCTGCCTCCTGCACGCCCCCCACTGGGGATGTGCCTGCAGCCAAGGTACATGCCCTTGACCGGAATCGAACCTGGGACCCTTGAGTCCGCATGCCGACGCTCTATCCACTGAGCCAAACCGGTTAGGGCTAAATTTTATTTTTAATTTAATTTTTTAAAAAATTGTTTTCAGCTTAACCCGTTCGGCTCAGTGGATAGAGCGTCGGCCTGCGTACTCAAAGGGTCCCAGGTTTCGATTCTGGTCAAGGGCATGTACCTTAGTTGCTTGCGGGCGCATCCCCAATAGGGGTTGTGCAGGAGGCAGCTGATCAATCTCTCTATCTTTCTATCCCTCTCCCTTCCTCTCTGTAAAAAAATCAATAAAATATATTAAAAAAATAAAATTTAAAAAAGAATTAACTAGGCCCTGCCCCTCCCTCCCGCGCTCGGCCTCCTGTGCTGGGCAGCTTCTGCCCAAGCTTCCGGGGCCCGGGGCCCAGGGTCCAGCTGTGTGCAGCGAGCAGCGGGCGTTCCTCGTGCTCTGGAAGCGGCTCCTGCTCTGCGAGGTCCCGGAGGAGCCACCACGGCTGCTCTGGATCCCACGGGTGACGGCCTCTCCGCCTGGGCAGCCCCTGTGGCACCCGGAGCTGCCCTGAAACTGCACAGTCCACATGGGGACACGGGGCCATGACCGAGCCTTCGCCTTCGCCCAGCACGTGCCTGGACGGTGGGGACACGGGGGCTCCAGGCAGCGCAGGGCCTGAGGGCCGAGGCTGGGAGACGGGGAGCCACCGTGTGGGGTCCACAGTTCCCTGCGGGGACCCTGGGAGTAGATGAGGACACAAGCAGCCACAGGCGTATAGGAGAGACGTTATTACAGGCCGAGCAGCCATCGCCAACCAGGAGCCATCAGAGGTAGCCCCACAGAGCGGCCGCACACCGCAGGTCAGTAACACATTTTTTTTTTTTTTTAGCGGATAGGGTGTGCCTTTATTTATTTTTAAAATATATTTTATTGATTTTTTTTACAGAGAGAAAGTGAGATGGATAGTTAGAAACATCGATCAGCCGCCTCCGGAAATTCTGTTTCTTTGTGACGGGGTGAGGCCACAACATTAGTAACAAAGAAACAGAATTTCCGGAGGATGAGGCCCAGAAATCAGGATTTTAAAAAGATTCCCAGGTGATTCTAATGTGCAGCCGAGGTTGAGAACCACTGGGCTAGCCCCACCTTTAGGCGAGGTGGGCCCACCCCTATGCAGAGCTTGTCTTTCATTTTTTTTTAAACATAAGAATTATGTTTAAATATAAGAATTCCATCATTTATTAATTAAATATACTTTTATTGATGTCAGAGAGGAAGGGAAAGAGAGAGAGAGAGAAACAGCAATGATGAGAGAGAATCATGGATCATCTGACTCCTGCACGCCCCCTACTGGGGATCGAGCCCGAAACCCCGGGCATGTGCCCTTGACCTGAATCGAACCCGGGACCTTTCAGTCCACAGGCGGACACTCTATCCACTGAGCCAACCTGGCCAGGGCTGTATATTAGAATACTGAGTAGGAAATACTAGGTGGATGAGCAGTGTTGTTCTATGGATTGGACACCTTCACTGAGAATACAGGCAGGAGAGTCGTTATCTGTGGGAACCAGAGGCAGAGATAACTCTGTGCTTCTACATAAGGGCGGCCTAAATTCCACCTCATCTTTCTTTACTTTTTATTTATTTTTAAATATATTTTTATTGATTTCAGGGCGAGGGAGATAGAGAGATATTGAAACATCACTGATGTGAGAGAATCATTGATCAGCTGCCTCCTGCACGCCCCCCACTGGGGATCGAGCCCGCAACCCAGGCATGTGCCCTTGACCGGAATTGAACCCGGGACCCTTCAGTCCACAGGTCGATGCTCTATCCAGTGAGCCAAACCAGATAGGGCTTTTCTTTTTTAAAAAAATACATATTTTTTGCCCTGACTGGTTTGGTTCAGTGGATGGAGCGTCGGCCTGCCGGACTCAAGGGTCCCAGGTTCGATTTTGACCAAGGGCGTGTATCTTGGTTGCGGGCACATGCCCAGTGGGAAGTGTGCGGGAGGCGGCTAATCAATGTTTCTCTCTCATCGATGTTTCTGGCTCTCTATCCCTTCTCCCTTCCTCTCTGTAAAAAATCAATAAAATATATTTTAAAATAAATAAATAAAAATACCTATTTTTATTGCTTTCAGAGAGGAAGAGAGAGGGAGAGAGATATAGAAACATCAACGATGAGAGAGAATCATTGATTGGCTGCCTCCTGCACATCCCACACCCTGACGGGGAATCAAACCGTGACCTCCTGGTTCACAGGTCAACGCTCAACCACTGAGCCACGCTGGCCGGGCTCCACCTTATCTTTCACGTCCTGGCCCAAACTGGCCACAGGGTTACAAAATCCAAAAAAGGCTTCTTACTCACACGCATTTGAATTGGGCAGAAGATGGTTAGCACGTGCCAGCGAGGAGTGAGACAGGCCAGTACGCAGGGGCCAGTGGAATAGGGAAACAGGCTGGGAGCTGAACAAACTGGCAGAGCAACTTACAGCAGATGCAGAAGGTCCCCTCCCTGGAGACAACGCCGAGGCCTCCGTGGTACTTCAGCTCTGGGCCCAGAAAAGCAGCAAAACCAAGTGGCCGATTGGGTCAGGGCCCGTTGCAGGGAGTAGGGACCCCTACCTCACACTGGCCACTCAGTGGAGACCCCGCGCTGAAGGAGCCCACC
This sequence comes from Myotis lucifugus, assembly GCF_000147115.1. NCBI lineage: Eukaryota > Metazoa > Chordata > Mammalia > Chiroptera > Vespertilionidae > Myotis > Myotis lucifugus. The sequence continues at coordinate 2,074 of NW_005872629.1, read as the reverse complement.
TAGGAAACTGGGGAATATTTTGCTGAGACCGTCTCCTGCGACCTCCCCTAAGATTCCTGCCTGCAAGCGAGAGAGAGAGAGAGAGAGAGAGAGAGAGAGAGAGAGAGAGAGAGAAAAGCCACAAGACAAAGGGCCCAGTGTGCTCTCTCCTCCCCAGAGCACACCTGAGCCTGCCTCGCCCCTGCTGCCTCCACAGGCACGCACCTCCTACACCAGTGATGGCGAACCTATGACACGCGTGTCAGAGGTAACACGCGAACTCATTTTTCTGGTTGATTTTTCTTTGTTAAATGGCATTTAAATATATAAAATAAATATCAAAAATATACAAGTCTTTGTTTTACTATGGCTGCAAATATCAAAACATTTCTATATGTGACGCGGCACCAGAGTTAAGTTAGGGTTTTTCAAAATGCTGACACGCCGAGCTCAAAAGGTTCGCCATCACTGGCCTACACCCTAAGGGACCCCAGGAGCCTTGCAACCAGGGCACACCCCCCTGAACCTGTCCCTGAGCCCTAACCTTCTTTTCTTTTTACATAGATTTTTTTTATTGATTTCAGAAAGGAAGGGAGACGGAGAGAGAGAGAGGAACATCAGTGATGGGAGAGATGTTTATGCTTTGCAAGCCAGGAAGCATATGGAGCCGGAGGTCAAACAAGTTTTGTGGTTTTTTTTTAATCTCCCAAAAGCTGCCAAAAGCCTTGGCTATTACAGAGCCCTACCCCCAATAAAGGACAAAGAAGAAATGTGCATCGACCACTTATGCTTTTAAATCACCCAGACGGGCGGATCTCCTTATATAGCAGCCAAAAATCAATGAAGCTAAAGCTTTACTGGAAGGTCAAGCTAAAAAGTGATGAATTTTCAGTTTTCATTAGTTACGTATACGAGAACCAGCTTTTTATAATAAAATGTCCTGAAGCTACATATTTAAAATAATCATAGCCCCAGCCGTTGTGGCTCAGTGGATAGAGCTGCGGCCTTCGGACTGAAGGGTCCCGGGGTTTGACTCTGATCAAGGGCACGTGCCAGGGTTGTGGGCTCAATCCCCAGTGCGGGGTGTGCAGGAGGCAGCTGATCCATGATTCTCCCTCTCCATTCCTCTCTAAGATCCATACAAATTTTTTAAAAAGATTAAAATAGCCCTAACCAGTTTGGCTCAGTGGATAGAGCGTCAGCCTGTGGACTGAAAGGTCCTGGGTTTGATTCCGGCCAAGGGCATGTACCTTGGTTGCGGGCACATCCCCAGTAGGTGTGCAAGAGGTAACTGATTGATGTTTCTCTCTCATCGATGTTTCTAACTCTCTATCCCTCTCCCTTCCTCTCTGTAAAAAATCAATAAAATATATTTAAAAAGATTAAATAATAATAATAATAATAAGCCTTGCCCTGTCCAGTTTGGCTCAGTGGATAGAGTGTCAGCCTGCAGACTGAAGGGTCCTGGGTTCGATTCCGGCCAGGGGCACATGCCTGGGTTTCAGGCTCCATCCCCAGTAGGGAGCGTGCAGGAGGCAGCCGATCCATGATTCTCTCTCATCATTGATGTTTCTCTCTCTCCCTCCCTCTCCCTTCCTCTCTGAAATCAATAAAGAAATATATAATTTTTAAAAATAATGCGCCTCAAAAACCATTCTTAGCTTCACAAAGTCAGATAAAAATGCCTTAAAAAACCTAATCAGTTGCAGACAAGTCATCAGTTGCAAACCACACGCCCCACAATCATGCAGACCCCCCACCCCATCCCCACCCCGCATCCCCCCAAACCTAAAACTGTCATTTGAACCAGGACCTGGGATCAAACGCAGGAGCGAGGCGCACGCAGAAGGCACCCCGACAAACCGGGCAATAGGCCAGGGCAGCGGCCGATCCACTGCTGCCCAAGGTCAGTGACTGGGACACTAGCGTCCACCACCGGCCGCAGAAAACTACATTCCCCAGGGGGCAACGCGCCGAGTGACGGCGGCCGCAGCCAATGAGCGCTCGGGAGAGGGGCGTTGCTGGGCAGCGCCAGGGGTCAGGGCGGGACTTCCGGGTCCGTCCTCGTGGCGGTCATTTTGGCCTCTCGCGTCCG
>NW_005872628.1:11191-50211 GCF_000147115.1 Myotis lucifugus | reverse complement strand
CCTGTGAGATTGATGCTAAGCATCATTTCCATATGAAGTTATCCGGTGCAGAATGAGACAAGGCCCGAACATGCTGTGGCTGGTGTCTCATGATTCTGGTTCACAAACATAAGAGGTGGAAGATGACAAGAGGGAGTGGGACACCAGCATGAGACACTTGACAAAAAGCGCCCTGGGCCCCAGCCCGTGATCTTCAGGGGAAAGTTCACTGCTCATGTGGGCCTCATTTTCAAGTCTGTACCTTTAAGGGTTGGAAATGACAGGAAATTCCGATATGGTCACTCACTGGCCTACAACCTCACCGTGGTCTCTTGTTAAACTTAGCCTCGGACAAGTGCCTCATGTGGGCCCAAGCGTTAGGGGCCTTCACAGTGGCTTCGAGGGAGTCCAGCCTCCTGGTGGGAACATCCTTGTGTGTCCTCTGAGTGCTCAGTAACTGGCTTCTGAACAACATAGAGGACGGCCCAGCTGATGGGGTGTCAGGTCCTGTCACTTGTCTTGTACTCTCGTTCTTGAGGTCCCTTCCTTCCTCTCAGCCTCTCTCTCGCTTGCTCTGTGTGTGTGCGTCTCTGTCTGTGCCACTGACCTGTTGTTCTGTCTTGAAGCTGAGTCCACACCCTTTTGCTTACCACTTTAGTACACCTTGGTTTTGGTAAGTTCTCCACTTTGTTCTGAGAGTGTCTTGGTCGGAGAAAAGATACGGCATATTGTGCTACTTTATTGTAACTTCTAGACATAACCTGTCAAGTCCCATGAGTGGGATAGATTTCAACCTTGACATCCTGATACAACGATTCTAGTGTGAAGCCATCAAGGTTAGCACCAAGAGTACTAAGCCACATTGACTTCAGGGCCCCCTGATACCAGGTGTTCTCTGTGACCTGTCAACCTCTAGTATCGCCGGGTCCCTAAGCATTCTCTGCCAGCAGCCCGAAGGATCTTTTGAAAATGTAAATATAATCCTGTCTCTTATGAAAACTAACAGTGGTCTCCGATGGCCTTTAGAAATGAGTCCCTAATCCTTAGCGTGTCCTTCCAGGCCCTCCATGATCTGACCTTAGCTTCTTTTGCAGTCTTGTCTCTCCCTCACCCCTTTTCTGTGGTCACACTTTGAGATCCTGATTGGCATCACACTCTCCCAGCCCAGCTTAGAGCTGTGCCATGCCCTGTGTCCCAACATCTCCCTCTGGAGTCGGTGGATGTCTGGTGTTCTTTCAGGCACCTCCCCTCTTTCCCCTGTCCTGCTCTCTGCTCCCATAGTTTATTGTTTTTGTTTTGGTTTTTGTTGTTGTTGTTGTTGTTTCCAGTACCATGCAATGCTACAACCTTGTCCACCCTCGGGAGGGTTAAGGATCTCATTCAGTGTGGAAGCTGAGAATCATAGGCAGCAGAATAGCGATGAAGCTAACAGTAGGGATTTGTCTTTGTCACAAAATCACAAGTGCACAGGTAGGTGGATCCAACATTGAATTCAGCTGCTCAATGATGTCAGGGGAAGCTCCCAGCATCAACAAGAGGAAAAAAATCCTCTCTTCGCTCTTGTGCTTTATATCAGGGAGGAAAAGAGTGTCTCAGAAATCAACTATGAGACTCTTGCGTGAACCCTTGGGCAGATCAGGCCGAATTGCAAGGGACATGGGGCAGTTTCGTGTCAAACTGCTCCTGAAGGAGGTGCCTCAGCCCAGGAGGAGGTGGTGAGGGGGAAGGGCAGTGGGGATGTGTCTGATGGTGAGCTTCCTGTTTCTACTGGGATCACTAATGGCCCCGTACATTTCTTCTGTGTGGACTTGTGGAGGACAGGTGACCCGAGACTCAAGGATGACTGTTTCACAACGGTTTCCTAGTGTCTTGAAGTTCCCTGTCTCATAGTGTCTATATTATCAACATATAACTTGTTAGACATATATGTTTTTATTGATCTCAGAAAGAGGAAGGGAAAGGGAACAAAGACAGCGGGTGGTGGGGGTAGACAGTGAGGAGGGGGGTGAGGAGGTTTGGGAAGGGGAGAGAGAAACATCAATGATGAGAGAGCATCATCGGTCACATAGCCCCTAGTGCGCAACCCTGGTACGGGTCCTGACTGGGAATGAAACGGGGATCCCTTGGCTCTGGGGTCGAAGCTCAAGCACTGAGCCATGCCAGCCCGGCAGCCACATATCACTTTAAAATGAAACTTTTATTAATTCAAATTTAGTAAGACTTAACATTCACGGAGATACTTAGGTGTCTCTTGTTGGATACCTGAGGAGTGTTGTTTTGGTGTATTGACCAGGTGGTTTGCCTGAGAGCAAGTGTGTTCACATGAGAACGATGAGCTTTAGATGGTTCGGCCACCGCACTGAATGGATCCGTCTTGCACAGCGTGCCTCCGTTTGAAATACTCACCAGTGGCATTCCTTTGTCCTTTTCTGCTTAGAATTTTCTGACATGATGGTTTTCATTTAATTATAGATTGTTGCAGTGGTGGTGTCAGTGAACTATGGCCCTTCCGGTAGAACCAGGGCTGTGTACCTTGTTTCCATACTGTCCTGTTCCAGTGGAACCATTGCCTCTTCCTAAGCTGAGTTTGACTGGTGAGTTAAATTCTGGGCTCATGGAGGCAGGGAAATGATTAAGGAAGTGTTTAGTGGAGGGAGTTGTGTTGAGTTACTTCTGTTGCAACCAAAGCAATGCTCTTGTGCTCCCTGTGATTTTAAATATGGTTAAGAGCTAGTCTACTGGTTGTTTCTGGCCAAATAGCAAATCCAGCTAAACAGCGAGGGTATTAGGATGCCCCCCATTAAGTACATTTTCCTTTCATGAGACCATTTCAAGATACAAATTGGCACTTGGGAAAGTTTCGAAAGATTTGATTGAGTCTGGCCAGTGTCGCCCAGTGGTCGAACCGGGTAGGAGTGCACAGTTGGTTTGATTCCGGGTCAGGGCACAGGCCCGGGTTGCAGACTGGATCACCAATAGGGGTCGTGAAGGAGGCAACCGATCAATGCTTCTGTCTCATCGTTTACGTTTCTGTCTCGCCCTTTCTCCCTCCCTGAAATCAATCAAAGTGTATTTTTAAAATATATATTGAGTCTAGCCCCGGCTGATGTGGCTCATTAGATGGGCCATCTCCCCTTGCACTGAAAGGTTTCCGGATCATTTCCCAGGGAGGGCACATGGCAGGGTTTTGCGGTCAATTCCATGTCGGAGGCAGGCAGGGCAGGAGGCGGCTGATGCACCTCTCATCTATGTTTCTCTGCCTCTCCCTTCCTCTCTCTACTGTCTATCTGTCTATTGGAGGTATGATCCTTGTGTCCACCAGAACCTATACATAAAGCAAAATGAGAAGAAACTGTCACTTCTAGTAGTTTCACTTCTGACAGTTCAGTAGTGTTCACATTTTGGTGTATATTTTTCCAGATTTTATTTCCCCATTTTATCAGTGTATATATAGTAATCAGAAAAAAATTAAATGTTTCAAAACTTATTTTAATACTGTATTATATAGTGAGCATCCTTCCATGTCAGCATATATGGGTACATGTGTGTGTGTGTGTGTGTGTGTGTGTGTGTATGGGATTATGTATAGGTACAAGAGTAGACATGGTCTACACGTTTTTTTAATCTGCAATTTTTTTACTCAAAAAGAGTTTTTAACTTAATGTGAAAAAGTCTACATAAATAGGTAGATACTTTTAGAAATTATCACTATTTACTATGAAAAATGTACAGTTGGGATGTATTCCTCTGAATTATTTTAGATAATCGCCTCGAACTCTTCTGACAGCAAGAGAGCAGGCTTCTAGCACAGCCAGTAGCTGGCTCCATAATGGCTTCCGGTACTGCCTGTGCCAGGCCAGGCCAGGGCTGGGCCTGTCCTTGGACCAGGCTCTGGCCCCTGAGCAGGCCCTTCCTCTGGCTCTGGAGAGCTCTGGAGCGAGCTCAGGGCGTGGACCTGGAGCAGGAGAGAGAGACAGATTGACTCACACACCTGGCATTCCTGTGACTTTGCGCTGACAGGCAAGATGCCACGGCCTCTAAAGGAGCTCCAGTCCATGAGCCTGCCCTCCCCAGATGATCTACCCAGATGATCTGTGCCCCTCACCTTGTGGAGTTGCCTCGGTGGGCTCCAGAGGCTGCAGCTCCAACCATCGATTTTGGTGGCCCACCAGGTGTGAGGCAGGGGAGTTGACGGGCACCAAGGCCTGCTCTGCCTCGAAACAGGCGATAGGAAGGGGCTGCCCCAAACCCTGGACCTGGTCCAGCCAGGTCCCCACCATTGCAGCAAACGCCCTGGGGAGAGGCAGGTGGGCAGGAGAGTCTGAGTCCTGGTCTTTCCTTCCCCTCTGCCCTCCCATGGCACACTGGCTTAGATCGGAGCCTCTGTGCAGGCCCCCATTGCCCACCCAAGGCACAGCTCCATGCCACCCCCGGCCCCTGTGTGGCTGTCCTGGTTGTAGCAAGTGTGGGATCCAGCAGGTTCAACACGGAGTCTGTGTTTGACTCTTCTTCCCACTGGCAGCTCTCCTGAAGGTCCAGTGCACTGCCCAGCCCCACCCTCCAGGCCCTGGGCATCTGGGCTGAGGACTGAGACAGACTTGTGAGCAGCCTGCTCACCACAATCCTGTTCTGAGCCTGGCCACGGTGGTCAGGGGAGATGGATATGGAGAGGGGCAGGCAGAGCGGGGTGGGTCTGTGGTGGGGAGGGACCTCTGAGGGACAACTCGGCCCAGCGTCCCCTCTTTGTCTACAAGGCCCGGGACCCCACCCACTGTCGTCTTTGACTCCTGTCCTCCTGGAATAGAAGACTCCAGAGCTCAGGCCTTTCTTGGGAATCAGATGATGTATAAGATTAGGGTTCTGCCTGGCACCTTCCCCTCCACAAACAGAGTACCCACTATGCTGACTCTGGGGGCCCTCTTTCCGGACCCGGAGACCACTCACTTTATGACTTGGTCTTGCGCTGTGTCACCCCGGTCATTGTAAGGAGGGGTGCCTCCAGATGGAAAAAACGCTCTGATGGCATCAGCCCTGATGGATGGTGGACACGACCTGCGAATGATGGACAGCGTGACTGCTGGACCCATTGCCCAGAACTGTGGCCCAGGGATTGTGTCTGCTTCATTCCTTGAGTCAGGCTAAGTGTCTCCAAAAGTGCCTTCCTGTGGTAGAATCCTTTTTCATGTTGTCAATTAAGGAAACTCCAGAAAAAAATGAAGATGGCGGCGAAATGTGGAAATGTGTCTCAGGGCTTGTCATGGAGCAGTGATTCCCAAAGTGGGCGCTACCGCCCCCGGCAGGCGCTGCAGCGATCCAGGCGGGAGGTGATGTCCAATGGTGCTTTTGGGGGTGATGAGTAATTGCTTTTAAAATATTTTAAAAATTAATTTTCAGGGGCTGTGTAATATTTTTCCTGGAACGGGGGCCGTAGGCCAAATAAGTTTGGAAACCACTGTGGACCTGGAGCAATTGGAGTCAGTAGCTGAAACTAATATCACCCATCCTGAATTGGCGAAGTATACTCACCTGGTGAGACAGTTTGTAGTCGGGAAGGGCAGAGTTCCCCTGGAAACGTAAAAACCAGGGATTTTGGCAGGAAATTTAGCCAGACCCCTGAGCCCAGAGTGTCAGAGGGAGACCGCGCAGCACACAGCCGCATCTCTTGGGTCAGGCACAGCCCCTGACTGTGGAAGAGAGATCCGCGGGACTTTTGGTTCTGTGGGATTTAAGGTCTGGGTTCTGTAATTATGGAGGACTGAGCCTAAAAGGGGCAGCCTGAAGCGCTGACCAGACCATGAAGTGCCGGTAAGAGAGGAGCTTACAGAGACTCAGCCTTCCCCGTTTCTGCGGCTGACGTTTGTTTGTTTTCACTGAACCCTGTTCATAGAACATTTCGGATACAGACACTCACCTGTGTTGAAGAGTGGGAGAAGGAGCAGACAAGTGGAATCTGGGGAGAGGCTGGTGAGAGAAGGGGGGCCAGGAGAAGTGGCAGCAAATTGAGTGCTGAGTCACCCCTGAGCCCAGGACCTGGGCAGCCATTTTCTCCTAAAGTTATAACCCCACCCCTCCCTGCAGCCTCCAGGGAAGGAATACAGCCACACCCAGATTTCACCCTGAATGAGATGAAGGATTAAAATAATCTGATTAGTCCCTGGGAGTTTACAGGGTCTGGCCTATAGAGGGGCTTTCAATCCCAGCAATGACAACAACAAAGAAATCACAGATATTCCAGAAAACTGGGATCTTAAGCCAGCCAAAGGAATGACAGTTCAATTTTTCATTTTTATTTTTTTATTATTATTTTTTTAGGTTTTTTTCCCCTCTTTTATTGTTCTTTTTTTTTGTTTGTTCCTTTTTTCCTACTTCTTTTCACATTATTTTTTTCAACCACGTGAGCATCAGACACATCAGCGGCGCACTCTTGTCCAGGGAGCATCAGCCCTGTGAGCGGCCTGCTTCCCTATCTGAGGAGGAGCAACCACGAGAGCAGTCTGATCTGTCCGAGGAGCAGCAGCCTCAGGAGCAGTCTTCCTACTTCTGAGGAGCGGCAGCCCTGCACAACCTGCCCCCATCCGAGGAGCAGCAGCTGTACACATCCTGCACTAGTCTGAGGAGCAGCAGCTGCACAAGCATCTTGCCCTCGTCCAAGCAGCAGCAGCCGCACAAGCAGCCTGCCCAATCTGAGGAGCAGCATTTCTGCGAGCGGCCCGGCCCCATTCGAGGAACAGCAGCAGCCCACCCCGGTCTGAGGAGCAGCAGCCACATGAGCAGACCACCCATGTCCGAGGAGCGGCAGCCCTGCACAGCATGCACTGGTCCAAGGAGCAGAGCCACAAAGCCTGCACCTGTCAGACGAGCAGCAGCCGGGTGAGTGGCATGTCCCCGTCCGACAAGGAGCAGCCACGCATGCAGCTCACTCTCGTCCAAAGAGCAGCAGCCTCGCAAGCAGCCCACCCCCGTCCGAGGAGTAGCAGACTTGCAATCAACCTGTCCAAGTCCTAGGAGCAGAGGCCCCACAAGCAGCCCAGCACATCAGAGGAACAACAGCAGCATGCAGCCAGCCCCCATCCAAGGATCAGCAGCCACGTGAGCAGTCCACCTTAGTTCAAGGAGTAGCAGCTGTGTGTGTAGCCCGCCCCCATCCAAGGAACAGCAGCCTCGTGATCAGCACACCCTCTGTCTGAGGAACAGCAGCTGTGTGTGAAGCCTCCCCCCAGTAGCCAGAGGAGCCACCACAGCTGTGAACAGCACCCACCAGAGGAGCTGCTACCAACTGAGGAATAGCTGCTACCACAACCGCCCGAGGAGCAACCACAGCCCTAGAAGCCACTGTCACCCTACAGCAGCCCCTGAACAACTCAACATCTACATATGTTGGTGAGATCAAACATGGGTAGACAAAGGAACCCCCAAAGGAAAGAAAAGAAGGACTCGCCAGAAAAGCAGCTAAGTGAAACAGAGGCATTCAGCATGACAGAAAAAGAATTCAGGTTAAGGGTCCTAGAATGCATAAACCAGATGGAGGAAAAAATCAACAACAACTTATGCAAGAATCAAGAAGAAACGGATGAAAAAATCAACAACTTATGTAAGAATCAAAGAAACAGGTGAAAAAATCAACAAATTATGTAAGAACCAAGAAGAAATGAAGAGTGATATAGCTGCAGTAAAAAACATCATTGAAAGTTTTAACAGTAGACTAGGAGAAGCAGAGGACCGAATTAGCAAATTAGAAGACAGGGAAACAAAACACACCCAAACTGAACTGCAATTGGAGAAAAAAATTAAAAGACAGGAGGAGAGCCTAAGGGAACTATGGACAACATGAAACGAAACAACATACGAATAATAGGGGTGCTAGAACAACAGAAAGCGGAACAAGGGTTAGAAAACCTATTTTAAGAAATAATATCAAAAAACTTCCCTGAGGTAGGGAAAAAAGTCACACAAGCACAGAGAGTCCCAAACAAGGTGAACCCGAAAAGACCCACACCAAGGCACATCATAATTACCATGGCAAATGTTCAGGACAAAGAGAGAATCTTAAAGGCTGCCAGAAAGAGACAGAAAGTTACATACAAGGGATCTCCCATTAGATTATCAAATGATTTCTCAACAGAAACACATCAGGCCAGAAAAGAATGGACGGAAATTTACAAAGTGATGCAAAGCAAAGTAATGAATCCAAGAATACTCTATCCAGCAAGGCTATCATTCAAAATTGAAGGGGAAATAAGAAGCTTCACAGACAAAAAAGGCTAAGGGAGTTTATCACCAACAAGCCAGCAATGCAAGAAATGCTAAAGGGACTGGTGTAAAAAGAAATAAAAAGCTAAGAAAGAAAACAGGCACAAAAAATAGAAATGGCTACAAACAAGTACCTTTCAATAATAACATTAACTGTAAATGGACTAAATGCTCCAATTAAAAGACATCGAGTGGCTGAATTGATAAAAAACCATGACCCATATATTTGCTGTCTACAAAAGACCCACATCAGAATAAGGAACTCGCACAGACTGAAAATGAAGGGGTAGAAAAATATCTTTCAGGCAAGTGGAAATGAAAAAAAAGCTGGGGTAGCAATACTTATATCGGACAAAATAGACCTAAAAGTGAAGGCCATAACAAGAGAGAAGGAAGGCCACTTCATAATACTAAAGGGATCAATACAACAAGAGGATATAACCTTGGTAAACATATATGCACCCAATGCAGGAGCACACAAATACATTAAAAAAAAAAACTCCTGGAAGATATCAAGGGAGAGATTGACAACAATACAATCGTAGTAGGGGACTTTAATATACCACTGACATCACTGGATAAAACCTCTAGACAAAAAATTGGCAAAGAAACAGCAATCCTAAATGACTCACTAGATCAGATATACTTAATTGACATCTTCAGAACATTTCACCCCAAAGCCACGGAATATACGTTCTTAAGTGCTCATGGGACATTTTAAAAAATAGACCACATATTGGGTCACAAACAAAGTCTCCCCAAAGACAAGAAGATTGAAATCATACCAAGCATCTTCTTAGACCACGATGGCATAATATTAGAAATAAACTACAATAAAAACAACCCAAAATACTCAAACACTTGGAAGCTGAATAGAATGTTATTAAATATTGATTGGGTTGCCGAAACCGGTTTGGCTCAGTGGATAGAGCGTCGGCCTGCGGACTGAAGGGTCTCGGGTTCGATTCCAGTCAAGGGCATGTACCTGGGTTGCGGGCACATTCCCAGTGGGAGATATGCAGGAGGCAGCTGATCGATGTTTCTCTCATCGATGTTTCTAACTCTCTATCTCTCTCCCTTCCTCTTTGTAAAAAATCAATAAAATATATTTTAAAAATATATATTGATTGGGTTACCAATGAGATCAAAGAAGAAATTAAAAACATCCTGGAAACTAATGAAAACACAATAATCCAAAAATCTATGGGACACAATGAAAGCAGTCCTGAGAGGGAAGTTCATAGCTCTACAGGCCTATCTCAAAAAAACAAGAAAAAATGGTAGTAAATCATCTAACTCTACATCTCAAAGAACTAGAAAGAGAGCAACAAGAAAAGCCCAGAGTGAGCAGAAGGAAGGAGATAATAAAGATTAGAGCAGCCCTGACTGGTTTGGCTCAGTGGATAGTGCGTCAGCCTGCGGACTCAAGGGTCCCAGGTTCAATTCCGGTCAAAGGCATGTACCTTGGTTGCGGGCACATACCCAGTAGGTAGTGAGCGGGAGGCAGCTGATCGATGTTTCTCTCTCATCAATGTTTCTAACTCTCTATCCCTCTCCCTTCCTCTCTGTAAAAAAAACCAATAAAATATATTTTTAAAAAAAGATTAGAGCAGAAATACGTGACATAGAGACCAAAGAACCAAGAGCTGGTTCTTTGAAAGGATAAACAAGATTGATGAACCTCTAGCCAGGCTCACCAAGAAGAAAAGAGAGAGGACCCAAATAAACAAAATCAGAAATGATTGAGGCAAAATAACAACAGACCCCACAGAAATACAAATGATTATTAAAAAATACTATGGACAACTCTACTCCAACAAACTAGACAACCCGGAGGAAATGGACATATTCCTAGAAAAATACAACATTTCAAAACTCAATCAGGAAGAATCTAAAAATCTCAATAGGCCAATAACTATGGAAGAAATTGAAGCAGTCATCAAAAAGCTTCCAGCAAACAAAAGCCCAAGACCAGATGGCTTCACAGGGGAGTTTTACCAAACATTCAAGGAAGAACTAAAACCTATCCTCCTCAGACTACTACAAAAAATTCAAGAGGAAGGAACACTTCCAAGCTCATTCTATGAAGCCAGCATCGCCCTAATACCAAAACCAGGTAAAGACAACACAATGAAAGAGAATTGCAGGCCAATATCCCTCATGAACATAGATGCCAAAATCCTCAACAAAATCTTAGCAAATCGGATCCAGCAGTACATCAGAAAGATCATACACCATGACCAAGTAGGATTTACCCCAGGGATGCAAGGATGGTTCAATATCCGCAAATCAATAAATGTGATACAACACATAAACAAATTGAAAGAAAAAAAACACATAGTCATATCAATTGATGCAGAAAAAGAGTTTGACAAAATCTAACACCCATTTTTGATAAAAACTCTCAGCAAGGTGGGAATAGAAGGATCATACCTCAACATAATAAAAACCATATATGACAAACCCACAGCCAACATCCTACTCAATGGACAAAAACTAACACCATTTCCCCTAAGAACAAGAACAAGACGGATGCCCACTCTCACCATTCCTGTTCGACATAGTACTGGAAGTATTAGCCATTGCAATTAGATAAGAAGAAGAAATAAAAGGCATCCAAATTGGAAAAGAAGAAGTAAAACTGTCCATATTTGCAGAGGACACGCTATGACACATAAAAAACCCTAAAGACTCCATCAAAAAACTATTAGACTTAAAAAATGAATTCAGCAATGTAGCAGGATACAAAATTAACACCAAGAAATCTATGGCATTTCTATACACCAATAGTGAACTTACAGAAAAGGAGACTAAAAAAACAATCCCATTTACCATCGCACCAAAAAATTAAGCTACCTAGGAATAAACTTAAAGAGGTAAAAGACCTCTACTCAGAAAACTACAGGACGTTGGAAAAAGAGATAGAGGACGACATAAACAGATGAAAGAACATACCATGTTCTTGGATTGGTAGAATCAACATCATTAAAATGTCCATACTACCCAAAGAAATCTATAAATTCAATGCACTTCCCATTAAAATACCAACGGCATATTTCACAGGCCTGGAACAAACTCTCCAAAAATTCATCTGGAATTAAAAAGACCCCGAATAGCTGCAGCGATCCTGAGAAAGAACAAAGTAGATGGGATCTCAATAACAGATATTAGCAGTATTACAAAGCCACTGTTCTCAAAAATGCCTGGTACTGGCACAAGAACAGACATATAGATCAATGGAATAGAATAGAGAGCCCAGAAATCGACCCGAACCAATATGCTCAATTAATATTTGACAAAGGAGGCAAGAACATGCAATGGAGTCAAGACAGTCTCTTCAATAAATGGTGCTGGGAAAGTTGGACAGATACATGCAAAAAAATGAAACTAGACCACCAACTTATACCATACACAAAAATAAACTCAAAATGGATAAAGGACTTAAATGTACAACGGGAAACCATAAAAATACGAGAAGAATCTGAAGGCAACAAAATCTCAGACATACGCCAAAGCAATTTCTTCACCGATATGGCTCCTAGGGCATTGGAAACTAAAGAGAAAATAAACAAATGGGACTACATCAAAATAAAAAGGTTCTGCACAGCAAAAGAAACCATCAACAAAACAACAAGAAAGACCACTGCATGGGAGAACATATTTGCCAGTGTTATCACCGATAAGGGTTTAATCTCCAACATTTATAGGGAATTCATACAACTTAACAAAAGGAAGATAAACAATCCAATCAAAAAATGGGCAACGGGCCTAAACAGACACTTTTCAAAAGAGGACATTCAGAAAGCCAAGAGACATAGAGAAAACATGCTCAAAGTCACTAATCATCCGAGAAATGCAAATCAAAACAACAATGAGGTACCTTCTCCCACCTGCCAGAATGGCTATAATCAACAAATCAACAAACGACAATTGCTGGAGAGGATGTGGAGAAAAAGGAACACTCCTGCACTGCTGGTGGGAATGCAGACTGGTTCAGCCACTATGGAAGATAGTATGGAGTTTCCTCAAAAAACTAAAAATGGAACTCCCATTTGACCCCATGATCCCACTTCTAGGAATATATCCAAAGAAAACAGTAACACCAATCAAAAAGGATATATGCACCCCTAGGTTCATAGCAGCATAATTCACCATAGCTAAGACCTGGAAACAGCCGAAGTGCCCATCAGTAGATGAGTGGATTAGAAAACTGTGGTACATCTACACGATGGAATATTATGCTGCTGTTAAAAAGAAGGAACTCCTACCATTTGCAACATCATGGATGGAACTGGAGAGCATTATGCTAAGTGAAATAAGCCAGTCAATGAAGGAAAAATACCACATGATCTCACTCATTTATGGATAATAAAGACCATTATAAACTGATGAACAAAAATAGATACAGAGGCAGAGGAGCCTCGAACAGACTGTCAAACTACAGTGGGAAGGCCGGGGAGGGTTGGGGGGCAGGAGGGGAGGGTAAGAGATCAACCGAAGGTCTTGTATGCATGCGTATAAGCATAACCAATGGACATAAGACACTGGGGGGTAGAGGAGGCCAGGGGATTGTCAAGGGCGGGGAAAAAAAGGAGACATATGTAATACTCTTTGTAATACTTTAAGCAATAAAACAATTTTAAAAAATAATAAAAATAAAAAAGAAATTCCAACCAGAAGCAATCCATACATCTGAGTTGGCCTGGGCCCCTGCTCTCCCCAAAAATCCCCAGTGTGGCTACACCAAAGACCAGAACCGGCTAGGTGACATCTCACACTGCTTAACAGGTTGCTTTCCATGTGCTTTTCCAACATCCGATGCCACAGGCTGCTGATGGGGGTGTCAGAGTTCTTTCCGTGGGACAGAGTGAAAGAATTGCCACCAACAACCGCTGCACGTCCAGCTACCCTGTCTGCAGAGCCAGAAAGCAGGTAAGACCTGCCATGGTTTGTCCCCACAGCAGTGCTATTAGGTTTCCCGCCGCCACTCCATTTTTCAGAGGAGCATCCTGAGACTCAGGAAAATGTGGTGACATTTTCAAGCCTCACAGCTAGCAGTGGGCAGAGTCACTAGTTAACAGCTTGTCCAGGAATCCTTGGGTTCTGGAGAAGGCCAGTGTGGAGACGTGGGGGACGATTCCCCCCGGGAAAGCTGGTACCATGGCCGTGGCCACCTTCTCCGAGGTGCCTTCCTGGAGGGCCTGCATCCTGCAGGACTCATGCAAGTCACCAGTTCGCTCAGCTGCACACTGGGTGGGAGAAGGAAGGACATCCATGTCAGCGGCATGACCGTGAATCCCACAAGGATGGAGGTTTGGAGCTCACTCTGGAGGTCCCAGCCCCACTAGGACATGAGCAAGAGGGGGGACAGGAGTGCCCTGGCTGGATGAGGTAGTAGGTCTTCAAAGTGCCACTGAAGTTCCGTGCATGTTAATACAATTGCCACCTTCTTGGCATCTTTTTTTCCCCTTCCCTTTAGCTGAGGATCAACAAACCTCCTTGTAGGAATAGTCTATATGAAGAGCCGGGGCCCTATGGATCCTCAAGAATTGTCCTCATTATACAGATGAGAACACAGAGGCTTAGGGATATCAAATGTCAGCTCAAGGGCATGCAGGTCAGAACTGGGAACTGTCCTGCATGACATTCCCTCTCAGGTACCGGAGACTTACCTGCTATTGACATGGGTGGAAGGGGTGTGGGAACCTTGTCCCTCCCCTGCGTGGAAACAGTGTACACGGTAGATATGGCCTATGAAAGCCTTTGTCTTCAAAAGAGAAAGTTATGTTTTATCCTTTTACAGGAAAGGGCATTTTAAGACCCTCATTATGGAGATCGAAGATTCTGCAAGTTGCCAAATGCCTGGAGACTACAGATGGGAGACAGGCGATCACGGAGCAGGAATCTGACCAGAGGATTCAGGGAGGAGCTAATCCATGTGGTGGGTGAAAAGTGACAGGTGCCTCAGTGTCCCCCTGAGGCCATTGCCAGGGAAGGAACACTGTGTTTGAGTTGGACAACTTGACGTCGGCCAGGTGAAAATTTCAATGAGTGAGATTTCCCGGGCCAGGCTGGGAGCAAGGCAGCATCCATCATCAGAACCTGCTGTTGGCAACATCCCTGCCACAGCCCTTTGGGTTTGGAATCTGCCTGCAGCCGTTAAAATTTTACATGTGCACGTCCTTCCACCAGCAGTGAGCATCCATCTCCAGCTGGGGACATTACATGTACTGTGGTCTGACTCGTGTACCCCTAATTCCATGACTTTGCAACCCCTAGAACTCTATTATGTGTCCACATTTGTGTTTAGTTTTCAAGCAAGTCATTCAGGTGACGTGAATTTAGTGGTATGTGTCTTCATCTGATCTGACCAGTGTCCTTAGAAGAGGAGGGTAGGACATGTGGCAGCGCATAGGGGAGTCCATGTGACACACAGAGAGAAGACAGCCATCTACAAGCTGAGGAGCAACCCCCTCAGGAGATACCAGCCCCGCTGACAGCACCACCTCTCACTTCTAGCCTCCGGAATTGTGAGAAAGTGAATGTCTGCTGTGAACACCACCCAGTGTGGTCCTATGTTATGGCAGCCCAAGCAAGCAACCTAACACAGTCCATTCCGACACACATCAGTGTTCCGGGCAGCACTGCTGACATAGCAGCTGAACTACATTAGGCTCATGTCCAACAGCCCTGAAAGGCTGCATCGATGGGCAAACGACCTCCCCGATTGGACCAGGTCTGCAAGGACAGTGGAGCTGAGTGCTCCATAGGATACCTGGCAAGGGTAGTTTAAGCAACACAAACAGTGAAATGCCCAAGTGCTTATGATCTACTGCAGTGGTCAGCAAACTCTTTAGACAACAGAGCCAAATATCAACAGTACGATGATTGAAATTTCTTTTGAGAGTCAAATTTTTTAAACTTAAACTATATAGGTAGGTACATCGTTATTCACTTAATTAGGGTACTCCTAAAGCTTAGGAAGAGCCACTCTCAAGGGGCCATAGAGCCGCATATGGCTCGCGAGCCACAGTTTGCCGACCACAGGTCTACTGTGAAGTCACACAACAGTTCTCTCTCTGATATTTCTACAAATATGTGAGGAGTGTCTCTCTTTTTAATTTTTTCCTTATTGAATAAGATATTACAAATGTGTCCTTATCCCCCAATCCTGTCCTTACCCTTCCTGCCTGTTGTCCACATCCATCACTTATGCTTATATGCATACAAGTCCTTTGCTTGATCTCTCCCCCTGACCCCCACCCTCCCCTGCCTTCCCTCTGAGTTTTGAGCATCTGATTGATGCTTCTCTGTCTCTACATCTGTTTTTGTTGATCGATTTATGTTGTTCATTATAATCCACAAATGAGTGAGAGCATGTGGTAGTTATCTTTCTCTGACTGACTTATTTCACTTAGCATAATGCTCTCCAGCTCCACCCATGCTGTTGCAAATGGTAGGAGTTCCTCCTTTTTACAGCTGTATAGTATTCCATTGTGTAGATGTGCCAAAGTTTTTTAATCCATTCATCTGCTGATGGGCACTTCGGCTGATTCCAAATCTTAGCTATTGTAAATTGTGCTGCTATGAACATAGGGATGCATATATCCTTTCTGATTGATGTTTCTGGTTTCTTGGGATATATCCCTAGAAGTGGGATCACTGGGTCAAATGGAAGTTCCATTTTTAGTTTTTTGAGGAAACTCCATACTGTTCTCCACAGTGGCTGCACCAGTTTGCATTCCCACCAGCAGTGAACAAAGGTTCCTTTTTCTCAGCATCCTCGCCAGCATTTGTCATTTGTTGACTTGTTGATGATAGCCATTCTGACAGGTGTGAGATGGTACCTCATTGTTGTTTTGATTTGCATTTCTCGGATGATTAGTGACTTTGAGCATGTTTTCTCTATGTCTCTTGGCTTTCTGAATGTCCTCTTTCAAAAAGTGTCTGTTTAGGTCCGTTGCCCATTTTTTGATTGGGTTGTTTATCTTCCTTTTGTTGAGTTGTATGAGTTCCCTATAAATGTTGGAGATTAAACCTTTATCGGAGATATCATTGGCAAATATGTTCTCCCATGCAGTGGTCTTTCTTGTTGTTTTGTTGATGGTTTCTTTTGCTGTGCAGAACCTTTTTATTTTGATGTAGTCCCATTTGTTTATTTTCCCTTTAGTTTCCATTGCCCTAGGAGCTGTGTCAATGAAGAAATTCCTTCGGCATATATCTGAGATTTTGCTACCTGTGGAGTCCTCTAATAATCTTATGGTTTCCCGTCTTACGTTTAAGTCCTTTATCCATTTTGAGTTTATTTTTGTGTATGGTGTAAGTTGGTGGTCTAGTTTCATTTTTTTGCATGTGTTTGACCAAATTTCCCAGCACCATTTATTGAAGAGACTATCTTGACTCCGTTGTATGTTCTTGCCTCCTTTGTCAAATATTAATTGAGCAAAAGGGTTTGGGTCGAATTCTGGGCTCTCTGTTCTATTCCATTGGTCTATATGTCTGTTCTTGTGCCAGTACCAAGCAGTTTTGAGAACAGTGGCTTTGTAATACTGCTTGATATCTGGATTTGAGATCCCACCTACTTTGTTCTTCTTTCTCAGGATCGCGGAAGCTATTCGGGGTGTTTTTTTATTCTAGATGAATTTTTGGAGAGATCTTTCTAGGTCTGTGAAATATGCTGTTGATATTTTAATGGGAAGTGTGTTGAATCTATAGATTGCTTTGGGTAGTATGGACATTTTATTGATGTTGATTCTACCAATCCATGAACATAGTATGTTCTTCCATCTGTTTATGTCTTTCTCTATCTCTTTTTTCAAAGTCCTGTAGTTTTCTGGGTACAGGTCTTTTACCTCCTTGGTTAAGTTTATTCCCAGGTATCTTAAATTTTTTGGTGCAATGGTAAATTGGATTGTTTTTTTAAATTTCTCTTTCTGTAAGTTTACTATTGGCGTATAAAAATGCCATAGATTTCTTGGTGTTAATTTTTTATCCTGCTACATTGCCAAAATCATTTATTAGGTCTAATAATTTTTTGATAGAGTCTTTAGGGTTAAAGTACAGTATCATGTCCTCAGCAAATATGGACAGTTTTACTTCTTCTTTTCCAATTTGGATGCCTTTTATTTCTTCTTCTTGTCTGATCGCTTTGGCTAGCACTTCCTGTACTATGTCGAACAGGAGTGGTGAAAGTGGGCATCCCTGTCTTGTTCCTGTTCTTAAGGGAAATGTTTTTAGTTTTTGCCCATTGAGTATGATGTTGGCTGTATGTTTGTCATATAAGGCTTTTATTATGTTGAGGTATGATCCCTCTATTCCCTCTTTGCTGAGCATTTTTATTAAAAAAGGGTGTTGGACTTTGTCAAATGCCTTTTCTGCATCCATCGATATATTTATGTGAATTTTGTCTCTCAACTTGTTTATGTGATGTATCACGTTTATTGATTTGCAGATATTGTACCAGCCTTGCATTCCTGAATAAATCCCACTTGGTCATGGTGTATGATCTTTCTAAAGTAATACTGGATCCGGTTTGCTAGAATTTTGTTGAGGATTTTAGCATCTATGTTCATCAGGGATATTGGCCTGTAATTCTCTTTCTTTGAGGTGTCTTTATCTGCTTTTGGGATTAGAGTGATGCTGGCTTCATAGAAAGAGCTTGGAAGTGTGCCTTCCTCTTGAATTTTTTGGAATATCTGAGAAGGATTGGCTTTAGTTCTTCTTTAAATGTTCGGTAAAACTCCCCTGTGAAGCCATCTGGTCCAGGGCTTTTGTTTGCTTGAAGCTGTTTGATTACTGTTTCAATTTCATCAGCAGTTATTGGCCTATTCAGGTTTTTTTATTCTTCCTGATTGAGTTTTGGAAGCTTTTATATTTCTTGGAATGTGTCCATTTTGTCGCGGTTGTCCAGTTTGT
The DNA here is from genome assembly GCF_000147115.1 of Myotis lucifugus. Taxonomy (NCBI): domain Eukaryota; kingdom Metazoa; phylum Chordata; class Mammalia; order Chiroptera; family Vespertilionidae; genus Myotis; species Myotis lucifugus. Next base: position 32,067 of record NW_005872628.1, on the reverse strand, counting down.
TGGAGTAGAGTTGCTCATAGTATTTTTTTTACAATCCTTTGTATATCAGTAGGGTCAGTTGTTACTTCACCTCTTTCATTTCTGATTTTGTTTATTTGGGTCCTCTCTCTTTGTTTCTTGGTGAGCCTGGTGAGAGGTTCATCAATCTTGTTAATCCTTTCAAAGAACCAGCTCTTGGTTTCATTGATCTTTTGTATTGTTGTTTTGGTTTTTTTGTCTCTATGTTGTTTATTTCTGCTCTGATCTTTATTATTTCCTTCCTTCTGGATACTGTGGGCTTTTCTTGTTGCTCTCTTTCTAACTCTTTGAGTTGTAGGGTTAAATCATTTATTGCCAGTTTTTTTTGTTTTTTGAGGTAGGCCTGTAGAGCTATGAACTTCCCTCTCAGGACTGCTTTCATTGTGTCCCATAGATTTTTGGATTGTTGTGTTTTCATTGTCATTTTTTTTCAGGATGCTTTTTATTTCTTCTTTGATCTCTCTGGTAACCCAGTCATTGCCTAATAGCATGCTATTTAGCCTCCAAGTGTTTGATTTTTTTTCAATGTTTTTATTGTAGTTCACTTCTAGTTTTATGCCATTGTGATCTGAGAAGATGCTTCTTATGATTTCTACTCTCTTGAATTTGAAGAGACTTTGCCTGTGTCCTAATATATGGTCTATCTTTGAAAATGTCCCATGTGCACTGGAGAAGAATGTATGTTCTGTAGCTTTGGGGTGAAATATTCTGTAGTTGTCAATTAAGTCCATCTGATCTAGTGAATCATTTAGGATTGCTGTTTCTTTGCTGGTTTTTTGTTTTGAGGATTTATCCAGTGGTGTCAGTGGGGTATTAAAGTCCCCTACTATGACTATATTGCTATCGATCTCTCCCTTGATATCTTCCAGAAGTTGTTTTATGTATTGGGTGCTCCTGTATTGGGTGCAAATATGTTTACCAGAGTTACATCTTCTTGTTGAATTGCTCCCTTTAGTATTATGTAGTGGCCTTCCTTATCTCTTGTTATGGCCTTTACTTTGAGGTCTGTTTTGTCAGATAAAAGTATCGCAACCCCAGCTTTTTTCTCATTTCCATTAGCCTGAAAAAATTTTTTCCATCCCTTCATTTTCAGTCTGTGTGAATCCTTTGTTCTGAGGTGGGTCTCTTGCAGACAGAAAATATATGGGTCGTGTTTTCTTATCCATTCAGCTACCCTGTGTCTTTTGATTGGAGCATTTAATCCATTTACATTTATTTTTTTAAGATATATTTTATTGATTTTTTACAGAGAGGAAGGGAGAGAGATAGAGAGTTAGAAACATCGATGAGAGAGAAACATCGATCAGCTGCCTCCTGCACATCTCCCACTGGGGATGTGCCCGCAACCCAGGTACATGCCCTTGACAGGAATCGAACCTGGGACCCTTCAGTCCGCAGGCCGACGCTCTGTCCACCGAGCCAAACCGGTTTCGGCAATCCATTTACATTTAATGTTATTATTGAAAAGTACTTGTTTGTGGTCACTTTTATTCTTAATGTTTGTGTTTCTTCTTGTCTTTCTGTTTCTTCTTTTTACAGCAGTCCCTTTAGCATTTCTTGCATTGCTGCTTTGGTGGTAATAAACTCTCTTAGCCCTTTTTTGTCTGTGAAGCTCCTGATTCCACCTTCAATTTTGAATGATAGCCTTGCTGGGTATAGTATTTTTGGATTCATTCCCTTGCTTTGCATCACTTTGTATATTTCATTCCATTCCCTTCTTGCCTGGTGTGTTTCTGTTGAGAAGTCAGCTGATATTCTAATAGGAGATCCCCTGTAGATAACTTTCTGTCTCTCTCTGGCAGCCTTTAAGATTCTTACTTTGTCGTTGGTGTTTGCCAATTTAATTATGATGTGTCTTGGTGTTGGTCTTTTGGGGTTCATCTTGTTTGGCATCTGTGTGCTTCTTGGACTTGTGTAGTTTTTTTCTTGCCAGTATCAGGGAAGTTTTCTGTCATTATTTCTTCAAACAGGTTTTCTATTCCTTGCTTCTCCTCCGCTCCTTCTGGTACCCCTAATAAGCGAATGTTGTTTTGTTTTGTGTTGTCCCAAAGCTCCCTTAGGCTTTCCTCTTGCTTTTTAAGTTTTTTTTTCCAGTTGCTCTTGTGTTTGTGTGTTTTTTCCTACCTTGTCTTCTAATTCACTGATGCAGTCCTCAGCCTCTTCTAGTCTGCTGTTTAAGCCTTCCATTGTGTTCTTTATTGCAGCTATGTTGTTCTTCATTTCCTCTTGGTTCCTTTGCATGTTGGTGACATTCTCATTCAGCTCCTTATAATTCTTATTGAGTTGTGTGTATTTGTCATCCAGCCGTTTGAGCATCCTTATAACCATTACTCTGAATTCTTTGTCTGATAAGTTAGTAGCCTCAGTTTCATTTAACTCCATTACTGGTGATTTCTCTTTCTGTTTCCTTTGTGGATTGCTTTTTTGTCTTCCCATGTTTTGCGGTAATGTTTTAATTGTAGCTCTGATTGCTTTGCAATCCAGTTTCTTTAGGGTATGGTGCTACTGGTGTGACCTCTCAGGTCTCCTGGGTATGGTAGTCTAGTGTAGCTCCCTTCTTGAGCTATTTGAGTTCTCTTGATGTAGGCCTGTGAGCTGGAAAGGTGCAACTGAGGTGTCTAGAAATCAGCAACCGTGGAGGGGGTGTTCCAATTTTTGCTGACTTATGCCCTTGGTTGAAATCACGTGTGCCTCTCAGGGACTCACAGTGGCACCCAGGAACCATCTATTGGGGTGGTGGGGCTCAGGAAGCTTGCGTTCTGGCAAAGCATGACTGTGGTGTCCAGAGTTCTGTCGTTGTGGGGTGGATAGACTCAGCTTTTGCTACTGGCTCTGTGGTTGGATACACGCGATCCCAGCTGCAGCTCACAGAGGCACCTGTGGTGTGTTTGCCTGCAGGGTGTACTGACACACTCCGAAGGGCCCTGGCACTGAAGCCACTGGATTGCAGTGTCTGTGGGCAGGTATCCCAGAAGAGGGAATTCAGCGTTTCTACAGCCCAGCAGTGCACCCCTGTTTGTTTAAATGCGTGACCAGCAGGGCTCGCAGCGGGGCCCCAGGGCTGCCTATGGAGTGGTGGTCTTGGGAGACCTGCACGCTGGAAAAGCATGTGACTGTAGTGTCCAGAGTTCTGCAGCTGTGGGGTGGGAAACTCAGTTTTGCTGATGCACCTGTGGTGGATAGGCTCCCGTTCCCAGTGGCAGCACACAGGAGCACCTGCAGTGAGTTTGCTAGCACAGGCGCACTGAAGCACTCTGAAGGGCCCTGGCACACTTAAGGCGTCTTTGGGCAGGTATCCAGGATGGGTGAATTCAGAATTTCTACTGCCCAGGGGAGTGCGTCCCTATTAGTCCAAGTTTGGACCCAGCAGAGGCTCACTGCGGCTTCCCAAAGTGCCCTGTGGATAGATGGGCTCGGGCAGTGAACAACTGTGGCAGTGCAGTTCACCGGGCCTGCGCTGAGCTCTGACGCACTCTGAGGGGCCCTGGTGCTGAGGGGCCCTGGCACTAAAGTTGCGCAACTGGGTGTGTGTGGGCAGTGATTCAGGCAGGGGGAATTCAGAATTTCTACTGGGTTGCAGTGCGCCGGTGTCTGTACAAAATCACACCCATCTGAGGCTAACAGTGACTTCTAAGAGATGTCTATGGAGTGGTGTGCCTCGGAGACCTGCCTGCTGGAGACATGTGAATGCTATGTGGGAGGTCTGCCACTGGGGAGGGGGAGTTGCACTTACTGCTGCGGGCGCGGCATGGAGGGAGCTCCTTTGGAGGTGGAGATCCCAGGGTCTACGAGTCTGTGGGTGTGGCTGCCGGATTTTGGCTGGAGTGGCTGCCGGGTCACGGGCAATGTCCAAGGCCTGTCTAGGTCGTGGTGCTGATGAGTTTCTAGAAGAGGCCGCTTTCCCCTTTAAGATGACGTGGGCTCTGTGCCCAAGTCCCCCAGTCCAGGGAGTGCCCGCAGTGGTATTAGTCTCTCCCTGTCCAGAGAGCCTGGTCTTTCAGCCTCTGCTGCTCCTGCCGGATTTACTGTCCCTCACTCACTCACACACACACCACACACATCCACACACTCTCCTTTCATCCCTTCACTCACTCATTTCCTAAACCTCACCTCCGTCCTGCCAGCCGCCATCTTTCTGATCTCATGAGAAGTGTCTCTCTGCCGTCCCAAGTTGCTGGCGGGAGGTGTTGGGGTACGCATTTCTTTTTCTTGGGGCTGTGGGACACTATGGAGAGTCCAGGGAGGGTGCCCGGGGAGTCCCCAGATTTGAGTGTGGATTCTGGGCACTGCCAGGTTGTGTTGGGGTTATGGGTGTAGAGACCCTCAAGGCCAGCACTCACCTCAGACAGGCACTGGTCTCTGTTGTCAGCCTGGTGCACCTGCACCCTGACCCCATAGGTGGTGTAGTCAGGTCCATGGGCCAGCACCTCAATGATGTCCTCCTTGGAGCTCTGCTAAGACAGAATGGATACTGAGCCAGGAGGCATCAGGAACCTTCCACCCAATCTATGGTCCTGTGTCATGGCAGACGTAGTCTATGAGGACACAGTGAGGATGTTCCTGGCAACCCTGCTGAGCTAGCAAGAATTGATTTGTGTCAAGGTGTAGCCACAGGGAAAGCCTGAATCACTGATGCAAACTCTGTCCTTGTTGGGATGATATGGAGTTGGGTAAGGCCAGAGCTCCTGACCTGGCCGCACTGCAATGTTTTGTCATCCTCTGTCTGAGGTGATAGGTTGCAGAGAAAAGTATTCCAGACCTTAATCCCTTCCTACGCCCTATCCCCCTAAACCCCTTATTTTAAATACACAGCATTCTCAAGTGGGATGATGTGTAAGGCTTAGAGGTCTACAAGGACAGTCGGGCTGGTTTGGACCACAGGATACTTGGGGCAGGGAGTTCATCAGTTGAAAGGAGCATGAGGCAAAGACAGCAACAAATGCTTTCTCTTTGATCCCAACAAGCACTTGAAGAAAGACTGCTTTTCTCCCCTACCAGGGACCTGGTCAGGAGGATTGTAGGTACAGATCACTTTGGGAGTGGGCCTGTGAGAACTTTGAGGCCCCAGATTTGAGCCTGACTTCTGGTCCCACCCCAGTCACCTCAGGGTCCTGGGTGTGGGCCAGCTCTCACCTCAGTTTGGCACTGGACGGTTTCCCTGTCCTGACGCACTTGTCCTTTGTACCCGTTGAGGGCATAAGTGAACCTGTCAGCCAGCTCCTCTACGCTGCCCTTGTTGGAGCTCTGCAAAGACACAGCCCGCTACCGGGCCAGGAGGCATCAGGGGCATGGGCATTACCAGTGGGGAAGATGCCCACCACCCACTCTGCTCCCCAGAGCAGGCAGAGAGGGGCATCTGCAAAGACCTCCAGGCAGGGAGTGAAGTTGATGACTCCTTGAGCACCCCTGCGATTAACAAGTAGGTAGTGGAGCTCCGACCCCAGCACTCAGCTTCCCTTCCTGTGAGCCATGACCTGGGCAGTGAACATGACACACCCTCCAGGCTTCTGACACTTACCAACCTGCTTCTGCCCAGGATGAGCATCCCTCATTCCCCCTTTCTTCCGCTCACCATTCCGGACACACACACACACACATACACACACACACCCGGGATGAGGGGTAAGAGGTGTGGGGCTCCCCAGGTGTGACACCATTTGGCGCCAAAGTGTGACCTGGAAGGGCCTGCACTCGGTTACCTTTGGGTGCCTCGTGCCAGAGGGCGAGGGGTTTCAGTGGTGCCGCTTGTGCCTGTTTCTACAGCAAGAGAAACATCTCTCACCCTGGGCTTTCTTCTGCCCAGAGCATCAGAAGAACGGGAAGCAACAGAGAAGGTCTCCTGACCTTCTCCACTCAAGTGACCTGGAAAGGCAGTTGTCTCTAGAATGTGGGTACCTGGTTACCTCGGTTCCAATGTCTGTTAGGGATCTGTCCCCAGAGAAGTGAGGTCACCCCTTCAAGGTTCCATGAGCTGTGCCCCTTCCTCCAATCAGAGCCACCCAAAGGCCCCTCTGGGCTGCTGACCTCTCACCTTCCTGGCTCATGTTATCTCCATACCTTTATACAAGCATCCAACACAGCCTTCCCCACAAGCTCCCTGGGAAGAACGAGGCCCCCGGTTTGGGGGAAAAAGCCGAGTTCACACCTCCTTTTTCATAAGTGTTCTGTGCCCGGGAGGAAGCCTCTGTGCCTCTCAGGGCCTCCCCCAGGCTCCCAAACTGCCCAGTGAGGATGATGCTAGACACCATTTCCATAGGAAGTCATCAGGTGCAGATGGGACAAGGCCCCGAACAGCTGTGGGCTGGTGTCCCATGAATCTGGTACACAAACATAGAGGTGGAAGATGACAAGAGTGAGTGGGACACAGCATGGAACACTAGACAAAAGCGCCCTGGGCCCAGCCTGTGATATCAGGGAAGTCACTGCTCATGGTGGCCTTGTTTTCAAGTCTGTACCTTTAAGGGTTGGAAATGACAGGAAATTCCGATATGGTCACTCACTGGCCTACAACCTCACCGTGGTCTCTTGTTAAACTTAGCCTCGGACAAGTGCCTCATGTGGGCCCAAGCGTTAGGGGCCTTCACAGTGGCTTCGAGGGAGTCCAGCCTCCTGGTGGGAACATCCTTGTGTGTCCTCTGAGTGCTCAGTAACTGGCTTCTGAACAACATAGAGGACGGCCCAGCTGATGGGGTGTCAGGTCCTGTCACTTGTCTTGTAGTCTCATTCTTGAGGTCCCTTCCTTCCTCTCTATTTCACTGTCTCTATGTCTGTGTCTCTGTCTTTCTGTCTGTCATCTCTCTGCAACGGGGAGAACAAGTACCCATGTGTTGAGCTACTCTATGTAGAGTCCTCATAGGAGAGAACCAGGGGAGGGCCCACGCCACCAGGTAGAACTCGGGCTCTCAGTCTAAACTGCATCCTGGCAAAAACTAGGCAAGTGAACTTGGGAGCTAATCTGTCTCCAGTCGAGCCTCAGTTCAAACGCATCACCTGCTTCACAGACACCTTGATGAAGAGGCACCCAACCAAACCATTTGTAGATGCCTGCTCCACAGAATTTGAGTGGTACTAATATTTGTACTTTATACATACAGATTTTGAGAGGAGTGGTTTTCTGCCTCAGTTTCCCCATTAGGCACTCAGCAATAATAAAAAACCTACACTCTCTGAGGTTATGGAGAGTGTTATAAGTTAATGTTTGTAAAATGGAGGGAACACTTGGCATATCACAGGGGGGTGTTTACATGTTCTAAATCCATTTAAATACCTCCTTCCAGTGTCTGTAAGCGCCTGAGGGTGGGGACTAGCACCTGGCCAATGGTAGGAAGCCCTCCATAACAGGATGAATAGCTGAATGAGTGCCCCTTTGGAAGGCCTTGCCCATGTCCCCTCCTGCGCTGGGCTCACATCGCCCTGTGAAGAGCTGGGTCAGACCAGAGACCTGTGGGGGTCTGTTTGTGGTTTGAGGCCAGAACTTGTCAGGATCCAGGGAACTTCTGGAGAAAGATGGAACCTCTTGTGTGGGGGTCGGGGTGGGGTTGGGGGTGGGGGTGGTCGTCAGGTTCAGCCAAGCCTTCTCCAGGGAAAGGCAGGAGCACTGAGCTGAGGACAGAACCTGCAGCCCGTGGTGACCCCTGGTGACCTGGTTTCAAACACTGGGGATCCAAACACAGCCTGACTGGGGCTGTCATGGATATGCTGGTAGAAGATGGTGTCTGCATTCCTGCAGTAAGTTGAAGTGCATGGCCTTGAGGTAGTACTGTCCAAGTTTTCTCTTGGAGTAGAATTTCTCTTGCTGAGCAATAGTCTATTCATCTGTTTTCCCAGGAGAAGTTCTGTGCTGACTTCTGCTAGCCTCTCCTTAGTCCTGTGAAAATCAGTTAGTTTATTTTCCAGTAACTTTCTGCCTTCGAATTGTTCTTGGTAGAGTCGCACATATTTTTCCAATTCTCTTTTTCTATAATCTCGAGAAGTTGGCACTTTGGAGATTTCTGATTCCAGCTGTTTATTTCTGACTTCCAAAAGACTGGTCAACTCTTTTTCTAAGGCATCCTTGTCCTTCTCTACTTGCTGCAACCTCTGTAGCAGAAATATGTTTAAGTCAATATATATTTTTTAGTCTTTTCGTGCTGAGAAACCACGGGTTCAGCTGGCTGGGGCGACTCTTCATCTTCTCCTGGTATTCTTTTCCATATGGATCTTGCTCTTACATGCCGACTCATATTTCACATAGTTCAGTCTTATGGGATAACAGATGTGTGGAGGAAAACGGCCACCTCTCCTCCCTTCTCCCCATAGAACGCTGGCCAACCACATCTCCTTTATCCAGTTGTCTATTGATGGACACTTAGGTTGCTTCCATATCTGTGCTATGCTAAGTAATGTTGCAATAAATACATGGATACATATATCTTTCTGTTGTTGTTGTTAGTTTTTACTCCCTGTTGTCTTGAAGAAATTCTCGAGGAGGCGAGAGGTCTGGGAAGTCTGTTTCCCCTTCTTTGGTTGTGCTTGTGCTTGAGACTGGGCCTTAGGTTGCTGAGTTACTTGTGGTTTAAGTCAAGGCCTAATGTCGACTTCCGGCTCAGGTATAGCAGCGGATACATATGATGACAGGCTCAGCCTACTCATGACTCTCTTCATCTCTTCAGTGTTGTTCTCAACCTTGTCGACCCTTTCTTTCAGAGTCTTAAGTTGATCATTAACTTTGCGAAGAGAGCTGTCAACACAGAGCTGGAACTCTGCCAATGTGTCTTGTATATTCTGAAGCTTATTTATTATGGGTTCATCGTTAGTCTTTAAGACAGCAACAAGTGTTTCAGTTGTGCTTGAACGGGTGCTAGCTCCGAAGGGTTGTTCCCGGAATTGGCGAATTGAGGAAGCCGGGCTTCTCGTGGCAGGCAACAACACGTCCTTGCTGACACCTGGGAGTTCTTCCTCCCAGAGTCCCAAGAGCTGTTCCAATTTTTCTCGAGTGAACGTAATTTGGGAACTTTGAGATGTCGTGTCTGGCTCAAGACTGCTGCCTGCGACCGGTCGGCTCGCTCCCGCCTTGGTCTTCTGCGTCCTCTTGGACATGTTCTGTGGTCTGTTTGTGGATGCTTGTGTTCAGTGTGTGTGTCCACATATATCTTTTTTAATTAGTGTTTTGGGTTTCTTCAGATACCCAGAAGTGAAATTGCTGAGTCATATGCTAGGTCTAGTTTTAATTTTTTTAGGAACTTCCATACTTTTTTCTATAGTGGCTGCACCAATTTGCAATCCTACTAACAATACACAAGGGTTCCCTTTTCTCCACATTCTCACCAACACTTGTTCCTTGTCTTTTTGATAACAGCCGTTCTGACAGTGGGAAGTGACATTTTGTGGTTCTGATTTACATTTCTCTGGGTATTAGTGGAGTTAAGCACACTTAAATTTTAAGTGCTACTGAATAAGCCACACTATATATAAAATTAAAACCACTGCCATTCCACCCTGGCAGTGGCGTTGCTCATGATTAGCTTCGACCCACACACCGAAGCGTTGTAGTTTTGATTCCTGGGCAAGGGCGCTTGCCTGGGTTGTAGGTTCGATCCCTGGCCCAGGTCGGGATGCATGGGGGAAGCAACCATTTGTGTGTCTCTCTCACATCAATGTTCTCTTTCTCTCTCCCCTGTCCTCCCTGTCTTCCAGTCTCTCTAAAAATCAAAGGGGAAAAAAGATTCTCTGGTGAGGATTAACAAAACAGAAAAAACAAAAAATTCAAAAAACAAAAACCACTGCCATTTCCATTCTTCAAGGATTAAAATTCTATTACACACAAAAATATGAATTATTTTACTTGTAAATACAGGCTTTAAAAATAAAACTTCCCTTTTAACTGATACATTAGAAAGCTTTACCCTTTTCATAATTTATCTTTATTGTTGAAAGTATTACAGATGTCCCCTTTTGTCCCCCATTGACCCCATCCACCAGGCTCCCACCCCCTCCCCAGGCCTTCACTGCATTATTATCTGTGTCCAGGGGTTAAGCATATATGCATGTAAGTTCTTTGGTTAATCTCACTCCACCTCCACCCCCTTCTCTCTCAAATATGTCAGTCTGTTTGTTGCATACTTCAATGTCTCTGGGTCTGTTTTGTTCATCAGTTTATTTGTCTTTCTGACTGTCTTATTTCACTTAGCATAATACCCTCCAGGTCTCTCCATGCTGTCTCAAAGGGTAAGATATCCTTTCTTCTCACAACTGCATAGTATTCTATGGTATAAATGTACCACAGGTTTTTTTAATCTTTATTTATTTATATATTTTTAAATTTTGTTTTATTGCTTAAAGTATTAGAAAGAGTATTACATATGTCTCCTTTTTTACCCTCTTTGACATTCCCCTGGCCTCCCCTACCCCCCAGTGGCTTGTGTCCATTGGTTATGCTTATATGCATGCGTACAAGTCCTTCGGTTTATCTCTTACACCCCCCTCCCAGGCCCCAACCCTCCCCAGCCTTCCCACTGTAGTTTGACAGTCTGTTCGATGCTGCTCTGCCTCTGTATCTATTTTTGTTCATCAGTTTATAATGGTCTTTATTATCCATAAATGAGTGAGATCATGTGGTATTTTTCTTTCATTGACTGGCTTATTTCACTTGGCATAATGCTCTCCAGTTCCATCCATGCTGTCGCAAAACCACAGGTTTTTCTATCCACTCATCTACTGATGGGCACTTGGGCTGTTTCCAGATCCTAGCTATTGTAAATAGCGCTATGAACATAGGGGTGCATATGTTCTTATTGATGTTTTAAGCTTCTTAGGTTATATTTCTAGAAGTGGGATCGCTGGGTCAAATGGCAGTTCCATTTTTAATTTTTGTAGGAAGCTCCACACTGTTTTCAATAGTGATTGTACTAGTCTGCATTCCGATCAACAGTGTATAAGGGTTCCTTTTTCTCCACATTCTCGCCAGCACTTGTTTGTTGATTTATTGATGATAGCCATTCTGACAGGTGTGAGATGGTACCTCATTGCCCTTTTAATTTTTATCTCTCTGATGATTAGTGATGTTGAGCATTTTTTCATATGTCTCTTGACCATTCATATGTCCTCTCTGGAGAAGTGTCTGTTCAGGTCTTCTGCCCATTTTTTAAGTGAGAAAGCTTTATCTTTAACTGACATACTTTGTGAATATAAGACATTCCACATCTCAAATAATATTTCAAGATCTGGAGACGAAGAATTGGACCTGATAAAGCCAGTAACCTGAAATAATAAGAAAACTAAAGTCACCAATAAAAACTAAAACGGGGGAAGTTTCAGCTCCACTTACCTATAAATGGTTTATGCCCTTGCATCATAGTAAAGGTCCCTTTAAGGAAACAAAAAGCAGATGGACTGGACTCATCTGAACCAATAATTTGAAATTTAAAACTTTGTGGTGAGTTACGTATATATAATGAACACCCTGAGCAACCAGTAAAGCGCTGTTCACAGATCCACGACACTGCAGATGCTTCAGAAGGTCTGTGAGAGTATGTTCCAGTAACACACCAAAGCCGGAGAAAGAAACAGAAGAGAGAAAAAGAGAGGAAATAAAGAGAAAACCCCCATCAGACTAGCGATTTCCAACTCCTCTCCAGTATCTGCCTGCTTTCAGGTGCTTTTCAGTACCTTCAGACAGTTGCTTTTTGTACATCGCCCAGAATTTACAGTTGTCACCACTGGGCAAGTTGTTCTGAGAGGAGCTTACTCAGCCAGCATTAGAAGTAAGCAGTGTCTTGTTAATCAGTTTTACAAAAATGCTTTTTATTTGGAACGAGGCTTAGATTTAATAAAGAAGCACTCAAGTCAATAGCAAAAGTGCTTGTTCTATAGCTTCCCAATTTGGAAAGGTGATGTAAATTGGTTTCATAAATTCTATTATTTTTATGTAAAATAACTTGTTATTCAGAATAAAATTCCAGTCTTTGTTTTTTGTTCTCATATATGAAAACGGACAGGAATAGTGAAGAGTGTCAAACCAAATCCATGGGAAAGAGGCGATTCATCTTTTCTTGGCCACTGATGACACCTGCTGGCTCATGTATGGCAGTGGCTGGTGTTGTGCAGAGTGTGGAAGTGAGAGAGGTCCCTGTAACACAAGTTCACTCATTTTCTTAAAATGAAAGGACAGCACTTTTCTTGAGTCATGAGTTAGAAGTCTACTCAGGGCAAGTAAAGCAAAACCCACCAACCCCTTCAGAGCTGATCTGCTTTCAGTGTCCCCACCAAACTGTACATCAGCACCATGGACACCAGTCTGGTGTCCACAGGATCCTCCAGGGCGAGTGGGTCTGGGAGCGCACTGGGTCCCGCCTGACTCAGAGACCCAGGCAGACCAGGAAACACAGCTGCTGCTCTCGGTCCACACCCTCCACACCCGCTGCCCGAGGCCCCAGGGCCAGGCACTGCCCTGGGGGTAGAGAGGCCTCCACTCTTCTCTGCAGTCAGGGCGCCCGGGACAGGGCTGGAGCCCCTTCCTAAGGTGCCGGGAAAGGGGGAGGCGCTGGGGAAGCCACCACCCAGCAAGGCCTCCCTTTGCCCACCCTCACCCTGACAGCACCCTTTCATCCAAACCCAGGGGCCTGCGGGGAGTGAATCTCTGGGTCCCGTGATGGAAGGTTTGCAGCAATAGCTCCAGGCCTCCTGCCCACTCCCACACCATCTGAAAGGAAACGGCCGCTTTTCCCATAGAGAGGGAAATCTGTTTTCCCACCTCTCGGATCTGGGCTGGCCTTGTGACCTGCTCTGGCCAACAGGATGCACTGGAAGCGAAGTACCAGTCCCAGGACTGGGTCTGTTTAACCACATTGTCTGGTTTCTGTGTCTGACGTCCTGGCTTCTGGGGCCTGTGGACTCAGGCCAGCCGATTGCTGGAGCCCTGGGACAACGGAACACCCTCCCTGCCTCCAGCACACCTTTTACATGCAAACTAGCCCATCCCCCTGCCTTTTCTACTCTTACTCTCCTGAGACACCAGTCCCCCACACCCACCCCCCCAGTCCATCCACCTACCCAGTCCATCTGCCCCAACAGCCAGTCTGGGTCAGGCACAGACAGCTAAGGCACCCCACACTGTGACCTGCTGAAATCACTCCAGCTGGCCAATCGTCACCTCCTTAGCCCGTTACCTGTCTCACCCACTCCTTCCCTCAAACCTTTCCTGAAGTTTCCCTCCCCCTCTCTGCTTGTGGCCCCCCTGCAGCCTGGCATGCCCCCTCCTCCTAGGAACTGTGAGGAACAAACTGCCTTTTAAAAAATATATTTTTATTTATTTTCAGAGATGAAAGTAGAGGGAGAGAGAGTAGAAACATCAATGATGAGAATCATTGATTGGCTGGCTCCTGCACGCCCCCTACTGGGGATGAAGCCCACAGCCTGGCATGTGCCCTTGACTGGAATTGAACCGGAGACCCTTCAGTCTGCAGGTTGACGCTTTATCCACTGAGCCAAACCAGCTAGGGCACAAACTGCCTTTTCAATGACAGGCGTCTCCTGATCTGTGGGCCTCACCACACCTGGATGGACCTAACACCCAGGCCGTGCTAGGACAGGGTCTCAAGAGGTCTGGTGCATCCTGCTCGGTCTTGCCCTGAACCACTGCCTGGTGACAGCTGGCTGGTTTGGTGGAGTGTTGGGGGTCCAGCCCCAGCAGGTCCAGGGGTTCCCAAAGGTGTGGACGGAGTCGGCAAAGATGGAATGACACGGAGGCAGCGTTCAGTTGATCAGCATAGCCAGGTTATCTAGCCAGGTTCTAGCCAAGTTCTCCAGCCAGGTTCGGTAGCCAGGTTCTAGCCAGGTTCTCTCTTTATTGTCCTGTTACATCTGTATTTATACCAGTTGATTTTAATCCTATCCATTCTATTCCAAATGTTAGGGGGTTTGTTAATCTAGTTCTGTTGAGTTTAATCCTGTCTAGGTTAATCTCTGTGTTCTATTATAAGGGCTATTCCAAGGTCACTGCTCTACTGATAAGCTATAAGGAAGTGACTGAAGGAGATTATCCTATCCAATAAAGGTTATGTCCTCCCAGCCTCGCTGCTTGCCTTCCTGGGACTGCCCTGTGTTGGTGGGTCTCCAGGGGTATAGGCTTTGGTGCTTTCCTGGTGGGCAGACCCCTGGGGATGTGGGCCCAACAAGTTCCAAATTTATTGCCAACAGTCTTAGTCCAAGTTCTTCATAAGTAGTACATGGTAATTTTTGTAACACTAGGGGGTTTCACTGATTTATTCTCTTCCTTAGTCCTATTAATCCCTAACTCCAGGGAAAAAAATCCTCACCTGTGGAAACAACCTTTCTCAGAGAGGTGACCTTGGTTAAAACACATAACGCTAAGAAGGGGAACAAACATATTAAGAACAGTATGCCATATACGCCAGGTCCCTTGAAACATATGCTGTGCAGATGTTTCTTCCCTGCAGCAACTATGTAAAGCAGCAAGGATGGACCGGCTTCTGGCAGTGGAGGGCAAGAGGTCTGGTAGAACAGAGCCCACATGGCAGCCTAGACCCACCAGCCCAGCCAACCTGGCACTGTGCAGAGACCATGAGGAGCCCAATCCTGATCCGAGTCCAAGATCAGCTGTCGCTGTTGGGCCCAGAAAAAAACTGTCTGGGCTCCTGGCAGTTCTGGCATCTTCCCAGGCTCCAGAAGGCATTAGGATCCCTGGAAGGTCTGAATAAGAACCGAGGTTGCCTAGAATTCTGGTTCCTTGGGCCTCTACATTTTATTACACTCTTCACTAGGGAGCATTTAAAACAAATACGAAAGTGGACTAGAATGACAAGCAGCCTTCCAGCCCTAATGATCAACTGCCGGAAGGGCCAGTAGCACATGGCTTCCTCGGCCCCTCACTGCTGACACTGTAGGCTGGACATTCCTGTGGTTGGGGGTTGCTGTCCTGGCGTTGTGCCACGTTTAGCAGTGTGCCTGGCATCCACCACTGATACCAGTAGCACCCCAGCCCACACACCTGACACTCAAAAATGTCTCCAGACATTGTCAAATGTTCCCTGGGACACAAAGTCAGCTCACAAAGACTCCAATCTCCACCTCTCTCCCCTCCATCTCCTCCAACAACTCCTCCTCCTCCTCCTCCTCCTCCTCTTCCTCCTCCTCCTCCAAGCTCCTTAGCGAGGCAGCTTGGAAACTGGATGTCTCTGCAAGGTGTCACCGTGGCTAGACTGAGTGCTTCCCCGAAGTTCCGTAGCTCCATGTGGGCTGATGGCTGGTCATCACGTGTCACAGCCAGAGCAGCCTCGGTGAGGAGAGAGCCATTCTGCACCCATGCAGGATGCCGCCCCCACCCTGTGGTGTCCATCTCAGACATGACCTATTCTGTGGACACGCTCCCACTTGTACCTGGGCCCACTGAGCACTGGCATCACCACCAATTGCGTTTGTGAGAAGCTACTATCTGGATTTTGTTCAAGCCAAACGTGCATTAAATGAAGATGTAGTAGGAATCATCTTCCGAGTCCTAGAAAGCGGCCCCGTTGGTGGGGACTCCCCTGGGGGAGGGAGTCACGTTTTGGTTTAGTGTCTCAGTGGTGAGGGGGCAGGGAGCAGTTTCAGGAGCTTCCACTTGGTCTGTCCCTTCACAAAAGCCCTTACTTGGGTCCAGGGAGAAATGTGACAGTTCGTCAGTGAAGTATGCCTAATGTGACTAGGGACACAAGATCAGTCCAGGGTCCCACTGGACCCACTGAGAACCGAAATGCAGGACGAAGTATGCCCGTCTACTGACCATGGGTCTTTGGCTCCTTAGACCTTAGGGGCAGCCGTCAGCCAGGATCTACAGTGTAGCTTCCGGTAGAATGAGCACAGGCTCTGAAAGAGATCAGGATCCAATTCTTGTGCTCATTTTTTCCAGGATTTTTCTTGGGGGAGGGAATGGGTTTGGGGGAGGGGGTGGCAAGAGCCTTACACTCCCTGAGCTTGTTTGCTTGTCTGATTGTTGGCAGGATGCGGTCTGACTACCCATGGCAAGTGTTTCCAACGTTGCCTGGAATAGCCTAATGATACCAACACCATCCACTTCCTTGGAAAGAAAATACATACCTCGGCTCTTCCCATTCCTTCATCAGTATTTTAATAACTTACTTTCCGTAGTGTTTTTTTATTTTTCTAATTTACTTTCAAATCTTTTACATCATCTAATTATTTTTTAATCCTCACTCTAGTAAATGTTTATTGATTTTAGAGAAAGAGGAAGGGAGGCAGAGAAAACGAGAGAGAGAAACATCATTGATTGCCTCCCATACGTGCCCTGACTCAGAATTGAACCCTTAACCTAGGTATGTGCCTTAACTGGGAATCAAACCCTCAACCTTTTGGTGTATGGGACGATACCCCAACCGACTGAGTTACCTGGCTAAAGCCACCATTTCATTATTTATAATATTTATTGGAAGTGGGTTAAGCTGATATAAATTTCCCCTTGAGAGTTCAGGTGACTTGACCCTTATATTCAAATTATGAACCATACAATTTAACTAGTAACTGTATTCCCTACACTAGCACTTAATTTAGCAAATTGTTCTTTTTAAATGTCAGTGAGGGTGTCGGTATGTGTGTGGAATTCTGAACCGTGGTGAATGGCTCAGCTAGTTGGTCAGGGACCTAGAAGGAGTAAGATGGGGAGATTAGAGACAGTGGTTCGGAGGGAGACACTTCAGGAGGAATCTATGCACTGGGCACAAGCTGTGGGCATGAAGATTGTGTTTCCTGTCAGTGCCCACCAGGACATCCACATCCAAAGACTCACTCAGAGCTGGGGAGACAGGAGGACTTAGCTGGGGCCTCACTGGCCGCTGTGTGGTACAACTCCAGGGCTTGCTTGGTTGCTACACCGAGCAGCAGCGTGGGCTCCCTCTCCTCAAGGCTGACCTGGATCAACATTTATCTACCACCACCTGATGGCATCTCTGGGAGGATATCAGCCAATCGCTTGGTAGCAACGTGGTTCCATCAGCCCTCTTCTATGCTGGAGGGGACCATGGCTTGTTACTGACACCTGCCCCACAGGTGGCTGTGCCTCTGCCAGCACCACTGTGCAAAGGCTCACTGAATGCCTCATGTTCCAGCGTGGGCTTCTGGGTAGTGTCACCTCAGAACATGGGATTCGTGAGTGTGAATGAGACCCAAGACCAAATAATGGCACCCACTACTTCTTCCGTATTCCATCCCCTCTGAAAGAGTCCAGCCAAGCAGGAGTTTAGAATGGCCCACTAGACCTGCAGCCCTGTTAGGGTCTTGGGATCAACCTTCAGGGTTAGGACCTCCTCCTCCGCCCAGCGTGGTAATCTGTGCGCTGGACCAACAACCAGGGTATCCTGGTCCTGGAGCGTGCCTTCCCCCCTCCTCGCTCACAGTGAGCCAGGCGCCAGCTCTGGGAGTCCCATTCTGGCCACTTGAGGCTCTACTGGATCCAAAGGCCTGGCTTAGGAGCAATGAACGCGGCACTAGGGGACGAAGTAGGGTTTCAGTTTCTGTGGATTTATTTGTCCTTTTTACAACCTCTCAGGTGGGATACTTTTCTCTAACATGACCGTTTAAGGCTACAAATACCTATAAAGACTGCCATAGGGTGTATTGTCATTGTTTTTCACTTCTGCACACTAAGTGATTTCTACTATGGTTTCTTCTTTGGCACATGAATTATTTAGAAGTTAGTTCATGAATCTCCAAATATAGCATTTTTCTAATTTTCTCTTGGTGAATACTTTCCAATTTAATTGTGGTGCGGTCAGAGAGTGACAGCAGTCCTTTGGTGAAATATGCCCTATAGAATCTTTTTCCATAAAAGTTCTATGTGAGAGTCAAAACAATAGCTGTTGTTCTATTTCTCCCCCAAAGTTAAGCTTGTTGGCTGGAGAGCTTAATCTACATGGTAACATCATGATCTAAATATGACAGAAAGTGAGGTAGAGAATATCCCACAAATGGCAGCATCGTGCATTTCCCCTTGTAATCCTGTCCATTTTTAAAATATGTTTTTTACTGATTTTAGAGAGGAAGGAAGAGGGAGAGAGATAGAGAAAAAAAAAACATTGCTATGAGATCAGTTGATTCCTGCATTCTCCCTACCAGTGATTGAACCCACAACCTGGGCACCTGCCGTGACCGGGAATTGAACTGGCGACCTTTCGGTGCATGGGATGATGCTCAACCTACTAAGCCACACTGGCCAGGGTGTTCTGTCCAATTTTTTTATAAGGTATTTTTATAAGGTATTTTGATGCTGTTTAGTTGGGTGCATACATATTTGTACTGTTCTATGTTCCTGGTGAATTAAATCTTATATCACAATGTGGTGATTCTCTTTATTGCTAGTGATACTTGTTGCCTTAAATACTATTTTGTCTGATAATAGGCTATATTCACTTTCTTTTTGTTAATTTGTCTAAATATATCCTTGTGCATTTCTTTACTTTAAATCTTTTGGAAATCAAATATTTAGACATTTCTTGTCAACAATATCAAAGTTCTATTTTTCTGTAATCCATTCTGAAAACCTTTGTCTTTCTGAAGTGAG
Source organism: Myotis lucifugus (assembly GCF_000147115.1). Lineage (NCBI taxonomy): Eukaryota > Metazoa > Chordata > Mammalia > Chiroptera > Vespertilionidae > Myotis > Myotis lucifugus. The sequence goes on along the minus strand of NW_005872628.1, from coordinate 13,499 downwards.
AATTTTCAGTCATTTGTATTGTATCTATATTATTACAACTTATATGATAACCAGCGATCTGTTGGATTGTTTTGGCTACCTTATTTTGTGCTTTATATTTGCCTTCTCTTCCATTAGTATTCCTCTCTGTCTTCTTTTGGATTGATTAAATATGTTTTCTAATTCATATTTTTTCTTTGTACAAGTGTGGGATTTATATTTCTAACCTAGTAAGTTTTACCCTAGATATGTTGACATTCATGATTAATTTTTTACAATCTAAAATGAAGTAACAGCCTAGCCGGTTTGCTCAGTGGATAGAGCATTGGCCTGCAGACTGAAGGGTCCTGGGTTCGATTCCAGTCAAGGGCACATGCCCGGGTTGCGGGCTAGATCCCCAGTAGGAGGCGTGCAGAAGGCAGCCAATCAATGATTCTCATCATTGATGTTTCTATCTCTCCCTCTCCCTTCCTCTCTGAAATCAATAAAAGTATATTTAAAAATAAAAATAAAATGAAGTAACAGCTCCATGGTCCCGCAAAACGCACATAGACGTTTGGCTACGTTGACCTTACATCCCTCCCCCATGTGTTGTTCATCTCATCATTTTCAGCCCAGCGGACATCATAAAGTGTCTCACACCATCCTGTTCTTCATGCTTTCCCGCCTCTCTGATCTTCCTTCTGGATCACTTTCCTTCTGTCTGAAGTGCATCCTTTATAATTTACTGAAGCTCTCTTGGGGGAAAACATGGTATTTTGTTAACCTGAAAATGTCTCTATTTTGCCCCATTCTTGAAGCATATTTTCGTTGAGTGTAGTATTCCAAGTTGGCAATCTGAGCAGAAAAGAGTGAACATACAGGCCTGAGACTGCTGTCCTTGGGAAGGCCTGCTTGCAAGGTTGGCCCTCGGTGGCGCCTGGGCCCTTGATTTCGGGAGGGCGCCCACCGTGCCCTGGCTGATGAGTGGCTCACGGCCCCTCCCTGTTTGTACAATGTAGTTTATGCTGGCCATCTGCTTTCCTGCTGGGAGTCTGGAAATTTGGGCATATGCTAGACAAAGGATGCGTGCTACGTGACCAGTCCCAGTGAAGTCTTACCCGTGGAGCCTCTAATGAGCTTCCCTGGTGGACGCCTCTCACGTGTCCCAGTTCACTGACCTGGGAGAGCCTGGTCGTCCCCCCCCCCTGCCCCCCCGCGTGTTCCCCGCACCTCTCGCTTGGTTGATTTTGCGCTGTATCTTTTTACTGTAATAAACCATAGTGGAGAGTCGTCTGATGAATTGCTGGGCCTGGGCGGTCCTGGGGACCCCTGACACAGTCTTTATCTCAGAACACTGGGTATGTTCCATTCGTCATCTTCTGGGGAGAAGTCAGCTGTGGGTCTGGGTGGTACCCTGACATTCTCAGCTCTGGCAGTGACTGGAATAGGGTAGGAAGGCAGATACCACTCTCAGTGATGGAGAGAGGGAATAGACGGAAGAAGAGGTGGTCACATAACCAGGGACTGTCCAGAGTCCAGGTCACCAGAACTCATGCCCCGGGGATGCCGGAAGGATTTCTTAGGCCTGAAATCGAGCAAGAAGCTGTCTCCAGAGGGAAGGGTCAGAGTATTCTTTTAAAGGAAGGTGGGCAGCTGTGTGTCTGCTGGACTCACATTAAAGCTTAATGCAGGTTAAACAAGGGTGGGTGGGTGTGGGGGGGTGGTGGGGGTGGTGGTGGTAGGAGTGTCCGGTTAAATGGGGCCACAGGCTGGGAGTCTTAGAAGCCCAGGGTCAAGCATTCCTGGGAAGCTGCTGATGGGGGATGGGGGATGGGGGATGGGGGCAGGGGAGTTAAGGGCCCGACAATGGGCAGACAGGAAGAGGCTGGAGGTCTGCTCCCCCTTGTATCTCCTGCCTCCCCCCTCCCCAAGCTTACTTTTAGGTGTGGAGAAGGAGCAGGCTTCCTGTTTGGAATGGTTGGGATCTGCAGGTGGGATCAGGCCCTGAGGCAGGGGAGAAAATTGGGTCTTGGCTGAAAGGCACACAGAAGTAACCCTTTCATTATTTTCAAGGTCTCTGGCCCAGTCCCCCCTGGGGTGGGGGTGAGGGGTGAATACCAGAAGTGAACACAAATCCCCTGACCAAGGGAGCTCAGGGCATCTGCAAAAAGCTCCTGCAAACATGTCAGCTGGTGTACTCCTGCTTGGACACTGCAAGATATTTTCACCTAACCCAGACTTGCTCCCAGGGCCCGAATACTAACCCCCATCCCTTCCTGATCCTAACCAGAGGAATGCAGAGGAGTCCTTTTGCCAGATCACTGACCGCACTGCGCACCTGATATCC